>NC_132848.1:8181818-8484848 GCF_048164855.1 Canis lupus baileyi | reverse complement strand
AGAGCGTTAAACTGGACTTTATCAAAGTTAAAACCTCTTGCACATAAAAAAACACCATTTAGAAAATGAAACTGAAATCCATGGATTGGAAGTATACATTTTTATCTTATGTATCTGACATATACCCTTATGACTAGGATATATTATGTAGAACTTCTATAAATCAATGAAAGTGAGACAAATACTTCATGATTTTTTTAAAAAACGAGGCAAATATATCTTTTGTGCAAGAATTTATACAATGGCCAATAGGCACATGAAAAGGTAAATTAAAAACAATAAGACCAATTCATATGTATGAAAATGGCTAATATTTAAAAAGAGACTGGAAAAAAACAAATATTGGTGAAGATGCAGAACAAACGTACCCCTCACACATTGAAGATAATACTGTAAAATGGCACAACCACTCTGAAAAACTCCCTAGCAGTTTTCTACATGTTAACCATCTTCACTGTTAGGTATTTCCCTAAGACAAATGGAAATTAAAATGCTGCCAATAGGAAAAAGGATATGAATGAAAATGAATCGAGTATACAGTGGCATAATGGGAAATTAAAAAGTGAAATACTATTCTGCTCACCAACATGAATGAAATTCAAAAACACTGTATTGAGTGTACTGCACTATCCTCTGCATGCTACCATTTATAGGAAGTTTGATTACAGTCAAAATTAATTTATGGTGATTGAGATCAGCACGGTGATTGCCTCTGGGGAGGGAGATTAAGGCACAATGAAAGGGAAAGGAGCACAAGGGAAATTTCTAGAGTGATGAACAGGCTCTAATCTAGATTGGAGCATTTCTTTCATAAATGTAACCTGCCAAAAGTCATCATGTTGTACACTTAAATATGTGAATTTGGCAGTTATGTGTATTGACTTTATTAAAATGTTTCATAATTAGGAGCCCCTGGATGGCTCAGGTTAGCATCTCCCTTCAGCTCAGGTCATGATCCCAGGGTCCTGGGATGGAGCCATCGTCGAGGCTCCCTGCTCAGCGAGGAGCCTACTTCTCCCTCTGCCTCTGCCCATCCCCTCGCTGGTGCCCTCTCTATCACTCTATCTCAAGTAAATAAATAAAATTCTTAAAAAAATGTTTCATAATTTAAAAAGTTGAGAGAGAAAAAGAGAGGCTACGGTGACAGAAAGCACATTTTAAAAGTAATGGTACCCAATGTTTCTAGCAGCAATGTCCACAATAGCCAAACTGTGGAAGGAGCCTTGGTGTCCATCGACAGATGAATGGATAAAGAAGCTGTGGTCTATGTATACAATGGAATGTTCCTCAGCCATCACAAGAGATGAACACCCACTATTTGATTCGACGTGGATGGAACTGGAGGGTATTATGCTGAGTGAAATAAGTTAATCCGAGAAGGACAAACATTATATGGTCTCATTCATTTGGGGAATATAAAAAGTAGTGAAAGGGAATAAAGGGGAAAGGAGAGAAAATGAGTGGGAAATATCAGGGAGGGAGACAGAACAGGAGAGACTCCTAACTCTGGGAAATGAACTAGGGGTGGTAGAAGGGGAGGAGGGCGGGGGGTGGGAGTGAATGGGTGATGAGCACTGGGTGTTATTCTGTATGTTGGCAAATTGAACACCAATAAAAAATAAATTTATAAAATAAATAAATAAAAGTAATGGTACCCATCCTCCACTCTGACCAGCTCTACTGGTAGACTGCTTGATTCTCCCAGTGTGAGTTGGGTTCCGGGTAGAACTCTGGGAGGTTCTCTGCAGTTTGTTGGAGGCTGTTGGAACTATGACTATCCAGTGGGACTCTGTGGGGGACCTCAGTGCCACCGAGGGCTTGTGAACCACTATGGAGCTCAGCTTTCGGCTGATCCTGGGGAAGTCACAAGAAGTGGTAGCAGAGCTGCTGCCGGATGACATGAGACCAGGCCTGGTCCACCGTAGCCTCCAGTGGGAGTCAGTGTTGTGCTTATCTGTCATTGGCTTTTTGATGGGTCTGTTATATTTGTTCAGGCTCCTGCATTAGGTGAGAGGCTCAGAAACACCTGCTGCATTAATTCAGGTGAAGCATCAATTTTTTGACATGCTTAGTTCTGCTCCCAAGGAATATTTAGATACTGAGTCATGCTTAGAAGATACCAGCCTACAACAAGAGTCATTAAAAATACAGAACGTGGTGGATACAGATGGAAAGTTAAAAGGAACAAGCTTGATCTTAACGGAGGAAATGACATCTCTAGTCAAAGAAGTAAATAAAGAGAAATCCAGACCCTCAAGACAAAAAGAGATGATGGGTAAAATTGTGAGAATGATCCAGTTACCGGAAAGTGGTTTAGGAGTCATCACATCAGAAGAAGGTTTTCCAAGCACTGCAGTGGCTGAAAGCTTGCTTCTGTAGCATTCCTACTTCCCTGTGCAACTGGGTTCTGTTCTTACCTCCCTGTCCAATATGAGGTCGACTGGCTGTGCTTTTGAGAGGCACTTCATCTATAGGCTGGAGTTTTTTGTTTTTCTTTTTGTTTTTGTTTTTAATCCACCCTCACATTCTGAAAATAGAGGTGAATTCCTTTAAGGCTAATTCAAACTTCAAATGAACCAACTGTTGGCATTCCAGAAATACACCAGAAAACGTGGGATTCTTTAACATTGCCTCTCTGCAAAAGGAGTTCTAATCTCATTTATTATTTAAAAAAAACAATGATATTTATTTATGAGACCAAACTTGTGCTCAAAATAAAGCTCAATGAAGCTTAGTTCTCAGAATAGTGTTTTGTAAGTATTATTAATTTTCTAAGTGAATTATTTCTATTATCTCTATTATCATATACATATCGTGTTTTATTTAATATGTACAATTTAGAAAAAACTATTTAAAATGCAAAGGCAATTTTGGTATGCATGTGGTATAGTTACAAATCAAACGAAAAGGTTTATTTCCTTAATAAATAGTGCTTAGTTAAAGAAAAAGTTGTTCAAAAAAAAGATTTTTTAAAAAAATGAACATACCACAAATAATAATAGTGGGGTATAGGTAAAGTGATATAGAAGGAAATTTATAGCATTTAATGTTTCTATTCAACAAGAATAATATAAATGTTTATATTCAATAAGAATAAAAGCTAAAAAGAGAAAAGGGGAATAAAAGCAGTTTATGGTTCTTTACAGCAGTTTTTAGCAATCCCAATTCTTGGGCTATACTCTAGACCATTTCATAAAGAACCTCAGGGGGTGGGACCAGGTAGGAGTAGTTTGTAAAACTCTCCAGAGGATCCTCATGTGTGATGGAAGTGAAGGGCCACTGGTTTTCATGGTATGCAGACCATTATAACATATATAATTTCACTGTAAAACCGATCTCACAGATACTTTGTATTAACTATATAACAGAATAACCACAAAAGCATAGTCTCATATAAATAAAACACAAGAAAAGAATTGTCAGCAAAAGAATACTACCATATACATTGCAGATGAGATGGTGTGATCTAATAGAAGTTTACATTTTTATCAGGAGATGTATTTATATATCTGTTAATAAATTAGTCAAGACAAAAATTTTTCCTTATTTGGTATGGTGTGGCTTGGTTCTTATTCTGCCTTTGGTTTTCTGAAATGAAGGGCTGAACTAAAATTATTTCCAATGCCCTTTATTGCTGTAGAATTTTTTGGTTTTAGAATGAGTAAAAAATATTGGAGCTAAAGGGATTGAGATTGAATTTTGATCTATTAAGCAATGGACTTCTTTCTCTCCAGAGGCAAAAATTTTTTCTCTCATTAGAAAGATTTTTATGTCTAAGAGAAACAAAGGGAAGAAGGTATACGGGGACTGGCTGGTGAAAGTACAATTTTGGGTTTTGATATTATCCGGTTTTCTGCAGCAACAGTACTTATTGTACTTGTCAACCACAAAGAATTCACGAAATAAGGGCTGATATGAAGGCTGCCAGGCACATTATATTAGGTAATTTAAAGCAAAATAAATTTGACACTTAACTATCAGACATGAACATGGCTTAAAAAACAAAACAAAAGCATCCTGACTTCATGGCAGCATCAGCTTTCGGTTCCTCTTCCCCTTCTCTAAAGTTCTTCCCCATGAGTTCAGGCCTGAGTTAGAGTTCTGATTTATCCTAATGGGGCTTCTCTCCAGAGAGTCAAAACTATCATGTGGTGGGGTTCAGAATTGTCTTGCTGCTCTAAACCCAGTTCCTATATGCCCAGGATGATCTTGAGTTTTCCAGATCTGGCATTTTTTCTTTCTCCGTTTCTCTGGAACAACCAGGTTAAGCCCGCTTGTCCAGTTGGACTTTAACTTAGTTGTCAGTAACCCACTTCTCTCTTTGGTAGGCCAGTCTGCCCGACGTCTTGACAGTTCTTCATTTAGGGCTTGTTCCTCATTGTAACCTTGGGTGAACAAACTCATCTTCTGTACCATTCTCCTCAGCTGCTATGCCATATCAGCCGAAGTGAACCTCCTAGTCACAACTCCGCTTATCCTATAATTTCCTGACCCATGCCACCCAGCTGGCCTGCAGGTGTTAGCCTCAGTAACAAGATTAATTCCTTTATTGCTGTCATACTGATTTCAGCTTTCTTCTCCCTCTCCCATTGATCTACAGGCATAGGTGGGGCTGCAAACTCCTACAAAGTATCCTATATGCTGGGGGCTCAGTTAAATTTGTGTTGAAACAATAACTAGATGAATGTAGTAACCCTGCCGCTGTACAGACTCCAATGTATAAAACTAGCTCTCAGTATTCATCTCTAAATTAATTTTTCTTTTGAGAAAATGACAATTATCTTGGGATTTGCATTTGAAAGGTATTTTTTGAAAGGTATTTAAATCAACGAATCTTACACCTTTATGTTTGAATCAATGACTATTTTTACTATAAGATTAAACACATATTGATCTGAGTGATCTTTGAAATGTTCATTTCTCATACATGTACTATTGCTTATACTGATTGTTATTATTGTCTTTCAATTAACTAAAATCAGAAGATGTCTTGGATATAAGCATGGGCAGGGCAATGTCAACGAAGTAGTAATCAGCCTTGTAAATAGGTGCTCTGTGAAGTTCAAATCTCTTTCTAGATGAATGTGATATAATAGATGTCTGAGGTTCTTATGCCAAGTTAACATATAACAAAGGGATATCTTCAAAAATTTGAAATAAAACAAAAAAAAAGCCAAAAATATCAGAGATTCTACAAATTTCTGTGGCTGTAGGTGTTACTTATTTCTACATCTATCAGGAACCTAGGAATTGGCCAAACTGGAACCATGCACAAAGCATCATGCCTAACCCAGTTGATGGGTTGTTGCAACTAGGCATCTCTAGTTCCTAGATCCAAACGTTGTGTCAGGATTCTAATAGTACTTGGACCTTGTTTTTGGTGTCTTCTATGAGCCAGTAATCTTGGGACCTACCACATCCAGGTAGCTACAAATCTGTTTGATAATTTCTCATCCCAATACATTATTGTCCTTGTATCAAGTGTAGAAGCAAACATTCAGAACCACAGCCATGGAGAGGATCCTGTACCCAGGGCAAGGTCTTGGAAAGGTAGATAAGGAAAGAACTGTGCTATGTTCTCAGTTTTGCCTGCCCTATGCTTTTAAACAGACTTCTGTTTTTAAAAAGATTAATTCTCATATATGCTTGTTTAATTGGCCTCATTGAGGTTAGGAAGGACTTTGGGGTCCCTAAGAGCTTTAAGAGTGCTAAATTTTTACCAAGAACTTAGATCTAGCCTGGGGCCTTTCTGGAGCAAGTTTCCCCAGGATCCTAAGGTAATTTAGCTATGACCTAGGTTTATTTATTATTCTGTATCCTTCTTACCAATTTGAATATGTTTTATGGATCTATTTTTCTCTCAGGGGAAAAATATACTAAAACAGTTATTACCTCTGTTTTTAATCTTATAACATGGAAAAACCATAAATGCCTCAAATCCTATAAAACTATAAGAAAATTAAATTTCCATAATAATTATTAAAACATTTCCAGACTCTTTTATAGCTTATATGCATTCCCTCTTATCTAAAAACAACAACAAAACAGCCAAAGCCCCAACAGACACATACAAACAAAACCCCCTGAGAAATAAGTATTATTCCTATTTTACTAGATTAAAAAATAGAAAATTGAAAAACTGCCTATTGTCACAAAGATAAGTAACAGAATTTGAACATGGGTTCCCCCTCCATCCGAAAAATGTGCTCTCCGTTTGAATTCTAGAAATGCAAATTAGGAGTGGCTTTGTTAATTATCTCAGTACCGTTTCCTTGATAGAATGAGGCAACATTAAAACTCATTTACTTAATCATTTCAGAGTAAAACTTTCAGATCAGTTGTCATTCCAAGGATAATTAATAAAATGAATTTTCTTTGTACTGAAAAGCTGGCACAGTCTATGTTCCCTGACATTATATATCTCAGAAGGGAGTTTTATCAGTCATTTGGCTAAATTAGAAGAGAACAGATTAAATCTTTTATCTAAGAAACAATAACAATGGCCCTGCTATGAACTCCCCTACGGAATTCTCATGTAACAAAAACAATTATCCCCTTTTGGACTACCAGATATATTTATAATTTTGGAAACTACAATAAATTTTAGGCCCTGATTTATTATTGCTGTAGGCCAACAAAACACATGTTTAGGAGAAATTAAATGCACCACAGCAAATGTCAGAACCACAACGATCTGATCTAAGGGACATTAGCTAAAAAGTCAATGATAGGATACAGAGGCAAAAATATCTGAATGAGGATTTTGTCAATATTCCAGGGAAAAGGAATTTGCAAAGGTCATTTGTTATAGATTAATAAATGATATTGGGAAAGAAGCCATTTTTTTCCCCACAAGATACATGAGTAGCTTGATCATGGTCAGTCTCCCTAGTTATCAGAAACATAATTAAACAAAGCAGGGCTCCTTTCCCTGCTGTGAGTCTCTTACTGGAGTCAAAGATTCCCAAAGCTCCCTCAACCTTAACTCTGGCTGTTTGCACACAATCTCATCATATCACTTCTGCAGAACTAGTTTCCTGAAATTCCACTCCTCAGAACTAGGACAGCAAAGTCTAGGTCTGTCACACTGGTACCATCCATAAGAAAAGTACCACATTCTGGGTAGAGTATTTAACTCGATCTGGAAAACTGGGTTAGGAGAGAAGCCTGGAGTTTACATAATCTTACTGGAACAAAGTCGACATTCTTAACAAGGGTTTTTAAAGGCAGTCAAATGCTGCAGACAAAACAGCATGCTGTTAAAAATAATTTGCAAGAAAAGCTAAAACTAGACTCTCAAGAGGCCGTAACATGAGCACATAAAAATTTTTATTTGCAATGCTAATTAAATGAGCAAACCAGAAAAGATGTTACAACTGTTTCAATAGAAAATCCAAAGAACACACACCTTTATGATTAGGAATACTGAAATAGACTTGCAAATGGATCCCAAACTTTCTACCCATGGGACAGTTGCCTCTCCAGTGGACGGAGGCCGTTTGTATGACCATAGACAAGAATCATTTGCATTGCCATCAGTTCTGGACAAGCTCATTTAAATTTCACAGATATATGTAATAGCCACGTCAAAGACAAAGGTAGATTTCCTATAGGTTCTAAAAATACGTTTGGTGTGTGCTTAACTTTTTAAGAAACCGCCAAACTCTTTCCCAAAGTCATCGTGCCATTTCACATTCCAACCAGGAGTTGCTCCTCATCTTCTCCAGTGTCTGGTATGGTCAATCTTGCAATGGTTGACATCTTACTAGGTGTGCAATGTACTTATTATGGTTTCTAGCTATATTTCCGAAGGACTAATGATCTTGAACATCCTTTAGAGTACAATTTGCCATGCACATGTCTTATTTGGTGAAGTGTCTATTTGTTCAGATCTTTTGGCCATGTTTCATCGGTTAGTTTGTTTTCTTATTTTGAAATAAGATAATGGTTAGCAAATATTTTTTTTCAGGGGCTTGTGCTTTTTGTTTTTTTAACAGTGTCTTTCAAAGAGCAGCTATTCTTTAATTATGATTAACTCCAATTTATTTATTAGTTCTTTTTTTAAAGATTTTATTTATTCATTCATGAGAGACACACAGAGAGAGAGGCAGAGACACAGGCAGAGAGAGAAGCAGGCTCCATGCAGGGACCCTGATGTGGGACTCGATCCACAGACTCCAGGATCACGTCCTGGGCCAAGGGCAGGCACTCAACCACTAAGCCACCCAGGCATCCTTATTTATTAGTTCTTTTATGGATTGTGTTTTTGGTGTTGTACCTATGAAATAGTAATTTTTGCCTAAACAAAGGCAAACCAGTCAATAGTTTTTGAGTGTGAAAACTGCTGGGAGAGAATTCTCCATAGGCCTCTCATATTCCAGCACATTCTGGGAACAGGGGCACCAAGTGCCCTATTGTTCTAGACTCTCTTTTCAAGGGTGTTTGTGTGGTAAATAGTTTTGGAAGATAGTGATAGTGTTCCTCACTGGAGCAAAATTCAGTTTTGTTTACTGGCAATGTTTTTCTGTAGGACAAAGTTTGGGCATGCTTACTTAAAGCCAATTATAAAAGATTATGATTCCCTAAGTTCAGGGTTCCCTAGATGTGATGCAAACCTACTTCATGCCCATAGCCCTCCCTGAAACAGTCCTGTAGGGGCTTTGAAAGCAAAGGACACCGAAGCTAACAAGTTTGGGTATGTTTTCTGCAGTATTAAGATCTTTTGCCTCTGTTGAAAGAGCCTTGAGTCTTGTGCCAGTACTTGTGAAAATGTGCCAGGCTAACTCATCAGCTTACAAGTAGGATACAATCTCAAAACTTTTCAAAATTCTTGACAAAATCAAAATGTCATTTCTGGGACAAACCCCACCTGGTCATAATGATTTATTTTTTTATATAGTGTTGCATTCAATTTGCCAAAAACTTTGAAAATAACTTTGGTACATTTATGAAGATATTGGTCCTTTTCTAATAATATTTTTTTTTGTCTGATTTTGAAACTTAAGTAATGCTGACCTCTTAGAATAAGCTGGGAAGCATTTCCTTCTCCTAAAATCTCTTTAAGTGTTTGTGTAGAATTGGTACTTTTCTTCCTTCCCTGTTTGGTAGAACTCACCAGGGAAGTCATCAGGGCCTGGAGTTTTGTAACAGCGCTCCAACTGGTCTGAAGGTTAACTTGCCTCAAGGTAACACACTCATTATTTACTGACCTAAGTCCCTGCATCTGTAGCAGACAAACCACTAGCCATGAGGAGTGAAGGACCAGAACTTTCCCAGGCTGCGGAGGCCAGTGATTCTGACCTCAGCTTTTTGATTAGCATAGTATTTTTTTTTTTAGCAAAATGTTTTTCCTTTTTTAGGTCATACAGATGATTCTACTAACCTCTCCTTATGATGTGCCCTTGCCCTCGTTTGCAGGAAGAACAGAGTACTCCTTCATATCACGAAACAAGAACTTGACTTCTTCACACAACCCCCTGAGCACTGACATGGTGTTTGTAGTTGGCACCATGGAGTCTGCACATAATCAAGAAATGGTGCAGACCACTGTGCCCCTTTAATGATCAACTGCCTTAAACTCCTTTAAAAATCCATAGGCCAGGGAGAAACCTGGGAGTTTTTCTAGACAAGAGTCTGCCTTTTCCCCAGGTGGCTGGCCTCCTGAATAAAGCTCAGACTCTTTTCCAATCAAAATTAGTCTCTTGAGTATTGATTGGCCTTTCAAGCAACAAGTGGCTGAACTTGGGATTCAGTAACAGTTTAGCTATTTAGCTACAAAGGAAATTTCTTTAATAGAAATAGGACTATTCAGATTATCCTTTTCTTCTTAAAAGAGCTCAGTAGCTTGTGCCCTTCAAGAAAAATTGTTTATCTAAATTATTGAATTCATTGTCATTAAAGCTGTTTTAATTCCCTCGTTATTCATTAAATACATACCTATAGAATTGGTGTTAATGTCACCTCTCTCATTCTTGATTTTATAATTTGTATGTCCTTTTTAAATTTTTTATTATGTTGGCTAGAGATCTATCAATTTTATTTTTGTCTAATGTATTAATTTTCTAGGCAGCATAACAAATTACCACAGATTCAGGGGCTTCAAACAGTGTGCATCTATTATCTTGCAGCTTCTCTAGATTAGAAGTTTTAAAATGGTGTAGCTGGGGCAGCCCCAGTGGTTCAGCAATTTAGTGCCTGCCTTCGGCCCAGGGCATGATCCTGGAGACCCAGGATCGAGTCCCGCATCAGGCTCCCTGCATGGAGCCTGCTTCTCCCTCTGCCTGTGTCTCTGCCTCTCTCTCTCTCTCTCTGTGTGTCTCTCATAAATAAATAAATAAAATCTTAAAAAAAATGGTGTAGCTGAATCCTCTTCAAGGGTACATTCAGACTGTTGGCCAGGGTTGGGTTCCCATCTGGAGGCTTCGCTTGGGAAGGGTCCACTTTCAAGTGCACTTAGGTTGTTAGCAGAATTTATTTCCTTGCAGCTAAAACAAAGAAACCAAGACTCTTTCTGATTGCCAGCTAGGGGCCATCCTCAGCTTCTAGATGGTGGTTTCAGCTTCTTGCCATGTAGGCCTCCAAACATCTTGTTTCCTGAAATCCAGCAAGGTAAAAAGAAAGCAAATCTGCTAGCAGGATACAGTAATGGAATGTCAAATGTGACAGTATCATGAGAGTCACAGCCCATAAAGTCTGACCTACAGAATCACTGGAGTGACATCCCATTACCATTAATATATACTTCAGTTTTACTTTGATTTTTGCTATCTTGGTATATCTCTTCCCATTTAAAAATTTTTAACCTATCTGGATCTTTAGAATTCCACAGCTAAAGGGAGAGAAGAGGCCACAATGAAGAAGGACAATGATCCATGCATATTAAAGGTGGAATTCTTCATTTTACTTCAGTAAATACTGAGCAAAGAAAAAAAAAAAACGACAACAACCAATGATGGGATGAGCACTGGGTGATATGCTATATGTTGGCAAATTGAACCCCAATAAAAAAAAAAAACAACCAAAAACCCCTATGTTTCTTATAGTAAACTAATCAGATCGTGGTTTTGTTTGTTTGTTTTCTTGTTTTTTTTTCTCCCCAATCTGACAATTTTACTCATTAATTGAAGTGGTTAGAGCATCTATATTTAATACGATCTTTGTCCCATCTATTTTTCCTTCCCATGTTCCTTTTTTTCCACCTTCTTTTAGAAGTTATCCATGTTAACATCTTTGTTGGCATATTAATTATAACTTATGTTATAGTTGTGGTTGGTTTGCTGTTTATAGCATATATTTTAACCTTATTGGTCTAATTTAAATACATCATCCTACTTCCACCATCCTACTTGTCAGTACCTTACAGTAATGTTGTAGATGGAAGGTTAGTGTCCCCCCCAAATTCATATGTTGAAACCTAATCCCAATGTGATGATATTTGAAGGTGGGACGTTTGGGAGATGATTAAGTCATGAGGGATCAGTACCCTTATAAAAGAGACTCCAGAGGCCTCACTTGCTCCGTCAGGCATGCAAGGACACAGTGAAAAGACAGACATCTATGAACTAGGAAGCAGGCACTAAATCTGCTGGTACCTTGATCTTGGACTTCTCAGCTCCTGGAGCTGTGAGAAATACATTTCAGTTGTTTATAAACCACCCCGTCTGTGGTATTCAGTTGTAGCAGTTGAATGGATTAAGACAAATAGTATACTTCCACTTCCATTTAGAGCCTATTTGCTGACTCTGCTTATGTTCTCCTGTTTGGCTATAGTCTGCAAACTCTGTCAAGGCAGTAGACTGAGGCAATTGTAGGGCTCTCCTCATTTGTTTCTTGTCTCTTGGGGATCACTGTCCCTTATTGCCTCATGTCTTGCATTTTGAAAACCAATACTTCAAATATTTTGCCCATTTCTGTGGCTATTTCATGTAATGGGCTAAATTCAGTTTCTGTTACTACATCTTGACCAAAAAGCAGAAATCCCTGGATAATTTTCAACAAGTAACAGACATTCATATACATATATGAGTGAAAAAAATATAATCATTTACATATATATGAATCAAAAACTATACAAATAATATAAGAACTAATATATATAGTCTATCTCAGATTTTTTTATATCGTCTCCCTTTAAAGAGGTTACATTTTTTCCCTTCTGTTAGGTGGCTAGGAGGAATAGAAATCCCATTTTATCTTTATGCAATCTCAGGAACTGAGATGATTCTAACCTGGACTTCATTTTTTGTAAAGACCAGTTTATTTCTGGTATACTTCTTGAGATCCCAATTCTAAATGTCAAGATTTAGTGAATCTTCCTGCTGGCCTCTGGGCCATAATTTTTAGTCCTCTAGCCCCATGTGAATGTAAAAAAATCTCAGCTTCTAAGCATCTCAATGACCTCTATTACAATTTGCATATATTTTTAGGATTACAAGTGCTTCTGTATGCTGGAGTAACCAGCCTCTCAGGAATTCCTTCTTTTCCTGTTCCATTTTCATCAGTGATGTGTTAGCTCTCTGATGCCTTCAAGGAGAATTTTTTTTTAAATATGTGGTACTGGTTCTCTATTTTTTTAAATTTCTCTTTATTGGTAGTTCTCTATTTGTTCTCAGCTAACCTTGGGGTTGGTCCAAATGACCTAATGTGTCAGTACCAGAAGTGAATGTGCCCTGATTTCCTATCTGTTTGCTTGTTTTTGCATGTTAAATATCCAATTTTCCTGATTATTTTAGTAAGAAAATTTTCAAACCTAAGAAAACTTCAAAGAATTTTATATTCAACATCTACATATCTGCCACATAGATTCTACAATTGTTAACTTTTTGTATATTTGCTTTGTCTGTCTACCTCAACTTTTAGGCATTTTAAACTAAGTTGTAGACAACTGTATACTTGATCTATAAACAGCTCAGTATGCATATATGCAACTAGACTTAACAATTTGTTTATGGTCTTTGAAGTTTACATAGTGTAAAATGCAGAAACTTTTAGTCTATCATTCTATGGTTACTGACATGCATGCACCTATGTAACCCAAACCACTCTCAAGATAAAGAACCTTTCTGTCATCCCCAAAGATTCTCTCATGCTCCTTCCCTGTCAGTTCTCCATGTTCTTATTTTTTTCATCATAATTGATGAAAAAAAGGCAACCACTGTTCTTATTTTTTTTCCTCATAATTGAGTTTTGCTTGGTCTAGAATTTTATGTAATGGTTATCAGATAGTAAGCACATTCTTTCTTTTTGCTAATGCTTCCTTTATTCAGCTTATTTTTAGTTCCATCCATATTATTGAATGTAGAAGTTCGTTTCTTTTTATTGCTGACCTACACATCATTGTATAGATGTACTACATTTTGTTTATCCATTCTCATGTGGACATCTGTTTTCCTTTCTCTTAGATAAATACCTAGGAGTAGAAGTGCTTGATTATAGTTTCCTATATTATTATGATTCAGAAAGGAATAGATGGAAGAGTCCCTGCTGATGAGTTCTTCTTCTTGGAGAGAGTAAGGGTAAGGGTATTGGGGGTGTGCATATGCCTCAGGGTACAAAGTCTTAAGTTAGAATCTGTTTCTCTGCCCTGGACTGCCCTGTTTAAAATCTTCCTTCTTTAATTATAACTATGTAGTACTTGAGATCTAGAAGGTGGAGAAAGGGGAAATGTGTAATGCTTAACTTAGCTCATCTATCTGCACCTGCTGTTGGATGCTTTCTATCCCAAGTAGACTCTAGTACCACCTGTTTTTTTCTAGCCATGCCCTAATATGTTCTGAATCACTTGTTTTTTTAAAATTTCATAATGGCACAGGGACAAGCCATTTAGTGCACCCAGGGCTGTGTAGGGAATAGAAAAGAGCACATAAAAAAACAAATTTTTGCTTCTTCTCCAATGTCCTCTCCTTTGTGCCTGGCCCTCTTCTACTCTCAGCTGCTATTCTCTTTGCACCCTCATCCCCTTCTCCACACTGAGACTTAACCATATTTAAGTGGCTCAAGAATTTTTCAGCATTTAAAGACAAATACCATATGATTTCCCTCATATGTGGAATTTATTTGTTCCATATATCAACATTTGTTTATTTGAGCAAAGGGGAAAAAAGGAAGGAGAGCAAACAAATGAGCAATGGGAAGGGGTGGGGGAGGCAAATCAAGAAACAGACTTTTAACTACAGAGAACAAACCGATAGTTACCAGAGGGGAGGAGGGGGGGCGGGGGTAAATAGATGGTAGGTATTAGGAGTGTACTTGTCATAACAAGCACTGGGTAGTTACGGAATTGTGGAATCACTGTATTGTGCACCTGAAGCTAATATAACACTGTATGTTAACTAACTGGAATTAAAATAAAAATTTAATTAAGAAAAGAATTTCTCAGATTTTTAAAATTGGTTTGACAAATCCATCAGCTTCTGCATTTCCGGGGTGCTTCTGAACTATGTCAGATTTATTGAAATATACTGCAGTGATAGCGATACACAGAATATTTTTTTAAGTCAGAGTCATAGTGATAATTACTTACATTAGTGTAATTGCCCCTTTCAGGTGTGCAATTTGATTAAAAGTTTTTGCCAACATATAAAATCATGTAATTAGTCCTACAGTGAAGGTATAGAATTGTTTTACCAACCTGAAAAGTTCCCCTTTATACTCAATCTCTTCCCCTACCACAGTCCCTGATCTGGTTTTTATCTCTATAGTTTTGTGTTTTCTAGAACATCATATAAATTAAGTCATACAGTATGTAGTATTCTATGTCTTGTTTCTTTTACTTACTATAATGCTTTTGAAATTTATCTATGCTGTTATATATATTGGTAGCTCATGGAACCAATATTTTTATTACACTAAATTAATTCAAAAGATTTAATAGGCAACATGGTAATCTATTCTCCGGAGAAGAATAGATTTATTGAAGTAGTCCCAGGGAGCTTCAGCTTTATAAAATAAGATTCTCATCCCCCTATTCAAATTATTTTTCAACCCATTAATAACTTGTATATCATCTATTTCACATCCTTATTTTTTCCCTTTCCTTTTATAAATGAAAGCTCTGAACAGAGGTTCACTGTTTTTCAGAAAAGCAAACTTCAATTAAATACATTTGGAAATGCTTCATGATATATCCTCTTCCTGGGGATTCATTTCAGCATACCTATGGTTCAGAAAAATTCTGGATTAAAGAAATCTAACTAATGTTGTTTAACTTAGCATTTTCCAAATTATTTAAACTGTAGAAAAGCACTGCCTGAGAGAATTTTCTATAGTGATAGAAAAATCCTATATCTGTGGTGTCCAATCTAGTAGCCATTAGCCACCTGTGGCTTTTGAACACTTAAAGTACAACTGAGAAATTGAATTCTTAATTTTCCTTAATTTAAATTTGAATCGAAATAGCCACGTGTGTCTAGTGGCTTTGTTTGTAGTGAATAGTGCAACTGTAGAGTCTTTTGAATTTTTCTGCTCATAATATTTTTTACAGTCTTACTGAACTATTATTCCACATAGGATTGACTACATAATTTGCAGAGCCCAAGCCAAAATGAAAACATGAGCCCCTTGTTCAAAAAGTAGGAAAAGAGTGTCTTTAAAGGTGCTTCAGTATAAAGTATTTCCCCCTTCTGTGCTCTATTGACTTGTCATGATATTTTTTCATTTGCTATTGTTCTTAGTAAAGGTAAAACTGTAAATTTTGTCCCAATTGGAAAGAAGGATTTGGCCATGAAGACTATTCCAGGCAGAGGAAACAGCATGGGCAAAGGTCCTGAGGAAGGAGTGAGCTTGGCATATTCACTGAACAGCAAGGAGGCCGGTATGGCTGGAACAGAGAGAGAGCAAGGGACAAAGAGAAAGGAGGTGTGTTTCCAGACATCAGCAGGGTCTACACCATGTAGAGTCTTGGCAAAAACTGATTTTTTTAAATTTGTGGTATAACACGCATAACATAAAGTTTACCATGTGAATCATTTTTAAGTAAGACCCCGAATAGCCAGGGGAATTTTAAAAAAGAAAACCATATCTGGGGGCATCACAATGCCAGATTTCAGGTTGTACAACAAAGCTGTGGTCATCAAGACAGTGTGGTACTGGCACAAAAACAGACACATAGATCAGTGGAACAGAATAGAGAACCCAGAAGTGGACCCTTACCTTATGGTCAACTAATATTCGATAAAGGAGGAAAGACTATCCATTGGAAGAAAGACAGTCTCTTCAATAAATGGTGCTGGGAAAATTGGACATCCACATGCAGAAGAATGAAACTAGACCACTCCCTTGCACCATACACAAAGATAAACTCAAAATGGATGAAAGATCTAAATGTGAGACAGGATTCCATCAAAATCCTAGAGGAGAACACAGGCAACACCCTTTTTGAACTGGGCCACAGTAACTTCTTGCAAGATACGTCCACGAAGGCAAAAGAAACAAAAGCAAAAATGAACTATTGGGACTTCATCAAGATAAGAAACTTTTGCACAGCAAAGGATACAGTCAACAAAACTCAAAGGCAACCTACAGAATGGGAGAAGATATTTGCAAATGACATATCAGATAAAGGGCTAGTTTCCAAGATCTATAAAGAACTTCTTAAACTCAACAGCAAAGAAACAAACAATCCAATCATGAAATGGGCAAAAGACATGAACAGAAATCTCACAGAGGAAGACATAGACATGGCCAACATGCACATGAGAAAATGCTCCCCATCACTTGCCATCAGGGAAATACAAATCAAAACCACAATGAGATACCACCTCACACCAGTGAGAATGGGGAAAATTAACAAGGCAGGAAACAACAAATGTTGGAGAGGATGAGGAGAAAAGGGAACCCTCATACACTGTTGGTGGGAATGTGAACTGGTGCAGCCACTCTGGAAAACTGTGTGGAGGTTCCTCAAACAGTTAAAAATAGACCTGCCCTATGACCCAGCAATTGCACTGTTGGGGATTTACCCCAAAGATTCAGATGCAACGAAACGCCGGGACACCTGCACCCCGATGTTTATAGCAGCAATGGCCACGATAGCCAAACTGTGGAAGGAGCCTCGGTGTCCACGGAAAGATGAATGGATAAAGAAGATGTGGTCTATGTATACAATGGAATATTCCTCAGCCATTAGAAACAACAAATACCCACCATTTGCTTCGACGTGGATGGAACTGGAGGGTATTATGCTGAGTGAAGTAAGTCAGTTGGAGAAGGACAAACATTATATGTTCTCATTCATTTGGGGAATATAAATAATAGTGAAAGGGAATATAAGGGAAGGGAGAAGAAATGTGTGGGAAATATCAGAAAGGGAGACAGAACATGAAGACTGCTAACTCTGGGAAACGAACTAGGGGTGGTGGAAAGGCAGGATGGCGGGGGGTGGGAGTGAATGAGTGACGGGCACTGAGGGGGGCACTTGACGGGATGAGCACTGGGTGTTATTCTGCATGTTGGTAAATTGAACACCAATAAAAATAAATTTATTATTAAAAAAAAGAGTAATATGGTTCCCAAAATATGGGAGGTAACAGTTCTACCTTCCTTTCCACCTTAATCTATACAAAGTGTATTGCACTCTGAGTGCTAAGGATTCAGACAAATTGGGTCATGTTCCAAAAAGAGGAAGCAGAATGCAGGAAGCAAGAATTTGTCTTTAAAGAACTAAAGATCTTTAGCCTAAAGAAGAGATGGTGCAGGGAAAAATAAAATTGCTTCTTAGATATTAAAAAACAAAAACAAAAACCCAGTGGCTAACAGCAGCAAGCATTTTCTCTCACGTACAGGCCCAGGGGTATGCCGGTTGGATGGGTTTCAGGCTGCAGGTCAGCCAGGGCTTTCCTCCAAACTTTGGATGTGGGTCTGCTCCACAGTTCTCAACCTTCTCTTGAAACAGCAACCCCCGGACCATGCTCTCCTCATGGTGGAACATAGGAGCACAGGAGAGGGGCAAGCACACAGCCCATTGAAAACTACTGCTCACCTTACATCTGCAGGCATTGCGATGATCAAAGCAAGCCACATGGTCTCAGTCAGTGGGCAGGGGTGTCGACTCCACCAACAGGGAGAGGAGCATGAGTATTTGCTAAATCATAATCCAATCTTATCTGGTGCTACGCTTTGGAGTTAATTTCCCAACTAGTTTTTCTGATTCTGTACCTGTGTGGTGCTATGAGAAAGATGAATATGAAGTTGCTGCCAAGTTCTCTGAATCTGGACTCTACCAGGAGGTTGTGTGTCTGTGGGTCTATTATTCAATATATCGGGAGGACTTCTTTGGAGAGCTGACTGACTCATCATATGCCACCATTTCTCTACAACACAGAGTAAAAGCGATCCTGGGAGGACAGTATGGAAAACATGGTGGTGTTCTTGGATGCTGGGACTCATGGTGCTCACTACCAGGCTCAGCAGGAGCTGTGGTATTGGTTCCTGGGCAGACACTCCTGCGTGCACATGAGCAGCAGTCAGACTCAGCATGCTTAAAATGAGACTTTCACACTCCTTGGCAGCCTATAAAATCCATGAACACTGATGTAATGGCTTCACTGTGTAGCATGACAAGATAGCTGTGGGACAGAAAAGACTTTGCTGTGTAGATGTCTCCAGGCACACCATGACAGAAGTCATCAAGAGCTCTTAGTCTTTTTTTTTTTTTGAAGTATTATAAAAAGAGAGTAGATTTTTTTGTTTGATTATTATTTGTTATTATAAACTCTATAGCAAGTGAGGAAGGTAACAATTGTCTACACTGTCTATGAAGAGATGTAAACTTTCCAGTTCAGAAGCCCTTGAAGGAGGGTTGGCTTTCACAATAGGAACTTTTTTTGGCTCTCAGGTTCCTAGGAGGAAAAATCCAAGGAAATAATTACATACTTAACATGCTTTGTTATATGTAATTTGACCTGGAGTATAGATACCACTGATTTACAAGTCACTGAGTTGTTGCACAAACATCTCTAGCTTTAGCACATTTTTTTTTGGATGCAAGTGTGGATGCTTTTGTCAAAGACCAACAAGTGCTTCAGAAATGAGGCAAATATCTGTCCCCGTGACAAAATATACAACCCCCATCCCCGATCTCATAAAACCAAAGGTTATGGCTGTACCCTGATGAGGTAGGACTACTATCACGCTGTTGCCCATACCTTAACCTAACTGTGGCAGCGGCCAGGATTGCTAATCTGCAGTTGATGCAGTGCTGGTGTCCAAAGGCATAATTACAAGTGCATTGTTGGATACGTTGTTATCAATGGTGGCTCTAGCTTCTGACTAGAGCATGAAAGTCCAGTTAATTCATTCTGTGGCTCTTGATTTTAGCCTTTGAGCTGATCTGCACCTGGAACAGAAGTTCTTAATTGGAAAGGGCTTCAGTGGATCCGTGAAGCCAATACATGTGTATGGAAAACTAGGGCACAGAAGTATTATGACATTTACTGAGAAGTATATCCACAGCTTTTAATAGATTCTCAAAGGGGTTGAGGACACGAAAAGCGCACGAACTACAAATTTAGAACATTGTTTATAAGGGAAATGGCTTTTCAGATCCAGAAAAACAACTTACAAACAGGCTTTTGGAAGCCAGCCTGTTGGGAGGGGGAGGGTTACAAATGCATCTTGTAATGATGAGTCATGCTAAAATATTATTTTATGAAAATTTCAGCAAATGTTTGGTTTGATTTTACTCTCAGTACAAATTGATCTTAAAGCGTTCTTACACTTCTTAACCCCTCTCCTTCTCGCTGACATTCTCCAAGGCACCCAGGGGCTCCAATAGCAGACATTTCTATGAAATGATTTATTTAGGCTTTTGTATTCCTAATCCCACATCTAAAATGTATCCAAGTCCGCAAAGGTCCTTTGGTCCGGAGAATCAACGGGTCAGAGGCAAGAGAGAGAAAGAGAATGTGCAAAGCTGCGGTTGAATGTGAAAAATAGAAGTTTGGGGCTGAGGACACTCTGTCAGAGAGTGACTTGGTTGATCTTTAGGGATTCGTACATAACTGAATTCTGAATAAACTCAGCCCTGACCCAGGCCTTTTTAAAGTTCAAAAAATCAAGGGCTAATTTTGTGTGTTCTTGCTGAATTTTCACATGGTCCCCGGTATCTGCTTCCAGCTGGAACTGGACGTGGAAATACTTATACTGAAATAACATTAGGAAGGGAGTCCCTGTGAGGTTTCTGATCACGCAGGAATGGAGAAAAACTGAAAGTCCCTAGAGACTGCTTCGTATATTATTTTCATCTTTTCTTCTGCTTCATCTTAAGAAAGTCTCTGGGCTGACAAGGATTTGTCTATAAGAGATTTTCTGGAGACCCATCAGCCTTAGATCTCCTTGGAAATCCCAGCATTAAAGAAGCTTACAATCAAGTGAGTTTATCTGCCTGTGAATCGCTCAAGCAATCATCCCTCCCAACAATGTTGGCATTTCCGGCGCTGCCATATTTTTGAGTTAACCTTTCTTTCCTGACAATGAATTAAGTGACGGTGATTTCTGACAAATTGAGTGAACTTTTCTTTGAAGGAGCAGCTGGAAAGTATGTTTCTGGTTTCTTTCAGGTTATGTTTCTGGTTTCTTTCAAAAAGCAATTTATGTATTTATTTTTGCATAGAATCTGCTAAGATTACCAGGAACCAGAACACATATTAGTCAAAATGTAAATACCAATTTTACATGACCCTAATATGGGATTTCTATATTCTAATTATTCGCATATGACATACCACAGCCAATAATCCCTTAAGAGTATATTCGTGTGGTAAGAGGGACTGCATATGGAGGAGCAACGAGTTTTAACAGAAGCAGCAGGAGAAAAGAAGCCAGATCCAGGCATCAGACCCCTGAGCTCTTTGCTTCTGCATTTACCTGCAGGGGTGGTGGGTCCTGTCAGCAACTTCTCTACAGGCCTAGGGCACACGAGAAAGGACAGAAGTGCCCCTTCCCAGCTCTGAAGTCTACTGTGAGTTGGAACCAGTTTTGTCTTGGGCTAAAGGAGACGGGGCACATCTATGTCATGCATTTTGCTTGTGTGTCATGCTGTGCTGTTTACCGAATACAAAACCAATTGACCACATTTTCACATTAGGTAGCGAAATTGTACTTCGAGAATATAATACTTTTAAAGGAAGAAACAGGAAGAAAAAGATACTTCCAGAAATCTCAAAAAAAAGAGAACTCCCAAATCTTAGCTAACTTGGGAAATACTTTTTCATATTTTCATTTTCCTAACAGATCCTAAATTAACTGAAAGAGTTTTCTGAGTGATTTCAGATAAACAAACAGAATATTCTTTTTTGAATATTCCGAAGTTGAACTCTCATATCATATTACAAGGTCTTCATGGGCAAACACTATATCTTGTTTATCTTCAGGTTACTGGATTTTTTTGTTTGTTTGTTTTGTTTTTAATTCCTCAGAGCTTAGCAGAGCACTGGCACATAGGAAAGGCTCCATGAATGTTCATTTCATTTGCTCAATTTGGTCAAATGGAGTTTACAGACTTCTAGGTTGTTTTTTTTTTTTTTTGACTTCCAGGGTTTAAGCTCAAATTTCAAGCATGAACATCTTTGAGCAAAATTGTTAAGTGGAAAAATGTGCCTCCAAAATCCACCCGCCATCCCTGTCACTGCGTACATCCCAGCTGCCAGTATAATTTTGCTTTTCCCTGGTTGAGATTTTGTCTTTCCATTGCAACATGATCACTAGGACTATTTCTCTCAATTAAGCAGTTTCTTGATAAATTGAGAGCAGGTCATGGTGATACAGTGGGGGAGATAGCCACATAACTTATTTGCTTTCAGCCCCTGGGAATAATACTTGTGGTAATAATACTTGTGGGAGATATTTTAGGGTGTGGTGCCCTGGGATCACAAATCACATCAAGCAGGAAATAGCCCGAGTTTTAGTCTTAGTTATAAGGACTAGAGAGGAAGCAACATAATACCCCTGAGACAACACAGTCTTTCCCCTCATTTTGCAGTTGGGAAAACTGAAAACTAGATCATAAATGACTATTAAATTTGACATTATGAGTTAGGGTCGGAGTTAGAAATAAAAATAAGAGACTGTACTAAACTTTCTACCATATTAAGTCTTTCTTACCCAATGATGTATAAATTAACTTGATTTACAACTCTGACTCTTTCTTTAGAAAATTGTAGTTATATTTTCCCATGATTAATATATGTAATAAGTAAATCCTGGCATATCCAGTTTTCTAATTCAGTATACATTATGATCATGAAGCTCAATAAGCCTTTTATAATTCAAATATGGTGACATTTTTTTTTTCTTTTTGAGGGAAATCATATTTGCTATGTACTAAATTTGGAGGAAATGTTTTTCTTCCACGTGTCTGTCATTTCACCCAAGTGTTTTTTTTTTTTCACCCAAGTGTTGAAGATTGGGTAATGAAATTTTTATTAGACTGTGACATTAACATAATATTTATATGGAAAGTCTTACTGATTTTTAAAAGCTATTCCAAGAGTATGTCTTTTCCACAAACTACAATTCATGTTAAATTCTTTTCGCATAATTTTAATATTCCAGCTTTTCCTCAGAAACAGTAGAATGCAAAAGGGTAAAACTGGACCACTTTCTTATACCATACACAAAAGTAAAGCCTAAATGAATTAAAGACCTAAATGTGAGATGTGAAGCCATAAAAATCCTAGAAGACAACATAGGCATTATTCTCTTTGCTATTGGCATCAGCAACTTTTTTCTATATATGTCTCTAAGGCAAGGGAAACAAGCAAAAATGAACTATTGGGACTACACAAAAATAAAAAGCTTTTGCACAGCAAAGAAAATTATCACAAATCGAAAAGGCAACCTATTGAATGGGAGAAGATATTTGCAAATGGTATATCCAATAAGGGGTAATATCCAAAATATATAAAGAACCCAACACCAAAAAATCAAATAATCCAATTAAAAATGAGCAGAGCATTTGAACAGACATTTTTCCAGGAAAGACACACAGATGGCCAAACAGATACACGAAAATATGCTCGACATCACTAATCATCAGGGGAATGCAAATGAAACCAAAATGAGCTATCATCTTACATTTGTCAGAATGGCTAAAATAAAAAGGACAAGAAACAAGGGTGCTTGGGGGCTCAGTTGTTAAGCAGCTGGTTCCTGGTTTCAGCTCAGGTCATGATCTCATGGGTCATGAGACTGAGCCCCAGGTCAGGCTCCATGTCAGCATGGAGTCTGCTTGAAGTTTTTCTCCCTTGGCCTCTCCCCCGACTTGTGCATGCACTTTCTCCCTTTCTCTCTCATATAAATAAACCTTTTAAAAAAGAGAGAGAGAAGAAACATAAGTATTGGCGGTGATGTGGAGGAAAAGGAACCCTCACACACTGTTGGTGGGAATGCAAATTGGTGCAGCCACTGTGTAAAATAGTGTGGAGGTTCCTCAAAAAATTAAAAGTAGAAATACCATATGATCCAGTAATTCAGCTATAGGGTATTTACCCAAAGAAAAGAAAAAACACTAATTCAAAAAGATATGCACCCTTTGTTTATTGAAGCGTTATTTACAATAGCTGAGATATGGAAGCAATAATCAATAGATGAATGGATATATATCATGTGAGAGATATATATATTATGCATATATATGTATGCATATCTTATATATGTGTGTATTCAGTCATAAAAGAGTGATATTTTGCCATTTGCTGCAACATGGATGGATCCAAAGGTATTATAACTGAAATAAGTCTGAAAAAGACAAATGTCATATGACTTCTCTCATTCACTTATATGTAGAATCTAAAAAACAAAACAAATAAAAAGCAGAAACAGATCCACATATACAGACCACAAACTGATTATTGCCAGAGGGGAGGGGGCTGAGGGAAGGGCAAAACAGGTGAAGGGGAGCAGGTGGTACAGGCTTCCAGTTACGGAATGAATATGTCACAAGAATGAAAGGAACAGCATGGGTTTAATGGTATTATAATGGCATTGGGTGGTGCCGGGGGTGGGGGGGCTACATTTGTGAGCACAGCATAATGTACAGAGTTGTCAAATCACCATGTTGTACCCCTGAAACTAATATAACATTGTATGTCAACTATATTTCCAAAAAGAAGCACAGAGTAGAATAAAAAACAACTATTTAAGTTATTTTTAAGTCTTTAACTTTGGGGGGCAAGCAGCTTTCTTCATAAACAATCTTATTAATTAGGGTTTATCAAATTTATCTAATAAAATTTATTTAATAATGCAATTTAAGATGCAGCAATATTCTAATTATATTTTGGGCGTGTGAAATAAAACAAAGGATAAACTTCCCCCACACTATCCCACATGGCAATGGCAATTGTTTAGGGAGGTATTTGAATATTTTTGATAAGAAGAATATGGTTTTGAAATCTGATTAATAAGAGAAATATCTGTATCACCTTTAGCACCCTTTATTCATGACTCTTTCTGCATGCCCTGGTCATACTTATTAAGTCAATAGATTAGGGCACTTAATGATTGGAAATATAGCACAGAAATATAGCTTTCTCCATATGTGTCATCAGCTGGCAATTCCAGATAATATTCCAGTGATTATAGCACATTTTAGAATAGATAACTTCTAAGACAAATTCCTAAGGACTTAGAGGGTAAATCCATCCTTGAGGAGTAATTCATCACTGAGGTTGGCTACTTCATGCCTGAAGCAATGGTTGACGCTTCTGTTTCACACAACTTTCAGAAGTGCCAAATTACACTTCTAGAGCCATGGAACCTCTGGGATTTCAGGGCATTCTTTAAATTCTTTTAAATTTAAAAGATTTATTTATTTTAGAAAGGGATAGAGAATGTGAGTGGAAGAAGGGGCAGAGGAGAGAGAATCCTCAAGCAGATTCCCTGCTGACTTCAGAGCTTGACTCAGGGCTCCACAAGGGGCTCAATCCCATGACCCAGGAAGGAGATCATGACCTGAGCTGAAATCTAGAGTCAGCCACTTAACCAACTGAGCCACCCTGATACCCCCATTCTTCTCTCTTTAACCTTAGCTGTTAGATAGAAAAACCCTTACATTCTGTGTCATATTGGATTCTGCATTAATGAACCCCACATGTGCTGGACTGTTTATGGCTTCAAAAGTAGGCAGAAAAAGAATGTTTGCTGCTGGTGAATGTGTTCTTAGTTAACTGAAAAATGTGATGATCTTTATATGTTGTGAATGATAGTATTGTTTCTAATTGACTTAATGCCAGTTTGTGGTTCTCAGTATTCATTTGCTAATTTAAACTCTGTGATTTCTGTGTGAAGACACTAGGGAAATACAAAAAAGCACGGAAGAACATTTAACCAGAAAATCCGTATCATAATAAATCTCCCAGTAACCTGTGTAACAACTGCTGTCTTAGTGTTTATGATACTTAAAAAAATTAAGTATGAAGCAACATCCATTGTCAGCAAACAAACCTGAGGTACTACCTCCATTAATTATAAATTTGGAAAATTATGCAGCCTATGTTGGGCATTAAAACATGTATTTAAAAATTTTGAATTGTGGTGTGTTCATCCTTTAGACAAAAAATTCTAGTCTCAACTACACACAAAGTGCAGAGAGAACATTGTTTTGGTGCATCAACTCGAAAGGCACTCGGTGTTCTATATTTCATAAGCAAATAATATGTATTGCAATGTATTCCAATAAATCTGGCACTCAAATTTGAACACTGACAACCTTTCCATTTAGAATCTTTGTTAGAAAAAATAAAAAGAAAATAAAACCTTAGACACAGAATCTTGTTCATTTTTGCATAGAAGGAGTTGTAGAAAGAGAAAGCCTTGTGAAAATATTTAATTACCTTTTCAAGCTAAACATGCATGAATGAACTTGCAACTTGGTTAGGTATTCAGATATTGAAAGTTATTGTGCAAGAAATGAGTGCCTATCTGGATAATCTCCCTATCTTAAGGTAGACTCATTAATTAATAACTTTAATTCTATTTGCAATCTTGCAAATAGAAATAGAATTTCTAGAATAGAAAAAGGAAATAGAATTTCCTTCCACTATGCAATCAAAATTTCCCTTAAAAATGAAAGAGGGAGGCAGATAGTGAAGTCAGAATGAGTCGATATAAGAACTTGATCAATCATTGCTGAATTTGAAGAAGAGGCTTTAAAGCCAACAAGTGTGGGGACCTTCTAGAAGCTGGTAAGGCAGGAAACAGATTCTCCTCTAGAGTCTCCAAAGAGGGATGCAGACCTGTCAACACTGAGATTTTAGCCAAGTGAGACCCATTTTGAATTTCTAATCTACAAAACTGGAAGATAATAAACTTGTGATGTTTTTGAGAAAAAAAGTAAAAAGAAAAAAGTCCATAGTGGAAGAAGGTAGCATGTAAAACTAGTCAAGGGGGAATATCCATGAGAAAATATCCTGGGGAAACTGAGAAATAGCTGGAGAACGATTATATGACAAGTTGTTCACATTTAGAGGAGAGGTTTTACCATCATACTTCTGCACAATAAAAGGCAGAATAATTTTCTCCTCTAGTTACTGGTTGTTGGGAGTGTGGGGCATACAGCAGATGAAGCTAAAAGTAGAATTTTATTATAATCCTTATTTGATGTCATCAGAAGAGATTTTTGCATATTTTTATGTGTCTTTTATTAAAATGAGAGGTATATCACTCAATCATCAGGACCTAAAAAAGACAAAAAGGACCTTTTAACATATTTTGTAACAAAGATAAACTAACAAGTCCTTTAAAAGCTGACCAACACTCATGTGAGGTGGATTTCTTACCTACTTGGCTACATGTCACAACATGACAACATTTTTTTTTCCATTTTCACACTTGCTTTTTAAAATTTGGAATCAGATTCCACTCTTGAGTCCTAACTTATGATCTATGCTGATACTAATTTTCTGTCTATAAAAGTTATTCTTTCACGCTTGTTGATACCAATGAAAATTTTATCAACCCCTTTTAAAAAGATATTCTTGATTTGATTCTTAAATTTATATAATGTGGATTATTTTTTAAGGATCAAAAGAAATACCATGTAGTAATAGTTTTTATTGTTCTGAACATTTTTAAGAGTCATTGCTAAGTGGCTTTTAGGAATGGTACTTTCCATGTAAAGAGATCTTTCTTTACCATAATATGTCAGAGAAGTTGAAAAGGTGATTGAATATTCTTTATGAAAATCACAAATGGTAGGGAATATTCATGTTTGTTGAAAAAAACTCTATTTTATTGATTGGTCCCCTTCTTCTAAGAACTTTTATAGAATCTGAATACTTGACATGAAGGAACACGATGTAGTTAGAAGAGCCTAGAGTTTGGACTCTAACCCTAGTACCAACACCAAATAACTGTAGTTTTGAGCAGGTGACTTGACCACTCTGAAGAAGCCAAAGTCTACAAATCTGAGAAACTTCCACCTGAGAATACCTGAGTAATTTACCCCTGAGCACATGCTAGGAAAGTCCTAAACAGCTGGACACTGTGATGAGGAATGGCTGAGACGAGGATTGAGTAATATTTATCACAGGAGGTGGTTCTAACAATGGCAAAACCAAAAAAATACATTCATGTATTTACTTATTTTATTCAATGAAAATTTGTTGAGCATTTACTATGTGCCATGTACTGAAGATCTAGTGATGAATAAGGCAGACAATAGTCTCATTCTTATAGACCTTGTGTTTAGTGGGGGAGGCAGAGAATAAATAAACGAAAAGAGAATTTTAGAGAGTTGATGAGTCATGAAATAACACAGGACAATGTTACAAAGTGGGAGGGGTGGTAGTGATGCTATTTTATTTTATTTTATTATTATTTTTTTTAGTGATGCTATTTTAGTTCGGTGTTTAGAGAAAACTTTTCAATGGATGTTTAAACTGAGAGATAATAAAAATAGTTAACAGTAAGGTGATCCAAAGATGGAGAATATAGATAGAGCAAGTAAGTACAAAAGTCTAAGATGGAAATAAGCTTGGCCCAGCTGAGCAACAGAAGACCAGTGTGACTGGAGTGTTGTCAGTTATGAGCAAAGCGATAAGAGAGATGCAATTCTAGAAGGAGGTAGGGGTCAGCATCTGTATTAAATACATCGTACTTGATGTCTCTGCTTGGATGTCTGCCATACATCTCAAACAACATGGCTAAAATGGAACCTTGATCCTCCCCTCCACACCTGTCCTTCTTGAAGCATATCACCACCACCAACATTCCAGGGATCATCCTTGATGGCTCCCTTTCTCTCACATGCAAGATTTGATCTATCAGCAAGTGCGATCAGTAATTACATGATTCCACCTCGTTACCATTGTCACTGTTTATTGTTCAAGTCCAGGTCTCCATCATCTCTTCCTGGAAATAATGCGATAGCTCCCTGTATGATTTCCTGACTTTATTCTTATTTTCTCCCTCCATTATCCATTTTCTTTATAGCAATGAAAGGAATGTGTTGAAAGTGCAGGTTGGATCATGTTATTCTGCTTTTTAAAATCTTTCAATGGCCTGTCTCTGAACTATGTCTTAATGATAGTCCCTACTTCATCACCCACATAAATGCTAGGTTAGCATGATTGGCAGAAAAAAAAGAATTTCTTGTAGGAAAAGAAAACAACATCTGTTATTTCCCGAGTTGTCCATTTTAGTCATTCTGACCAGTGTCAGGTGGTATCTAATTTTGGTTTCGACTTGTATTTCCCTGATGGTGAGTGATGTGGTTCATTTTTTCATGTATCTGTTAGCCATTTGCATGTCTTCTTTGGAGAAATGTATGCCCATGTCTTCTGTCCAGTTTTTGACTGGACTTTTTTTATTTTGGGGGGGTTGAGTTTGATAAATTCTTTATAGATTTTGGATACCAGCCCTGTATCTGTCATTTGCAAATATCTTCTCCCATTCCATAGGTTGCCTTTTAGTTTTGTTGATTTTTCCTTTGCTGTGCAAAAGCTTTTTATTCTGATGAAGTCAAAATGCTCATTGTTTGCTTTTGTTTTCCTTGTCTCTGGAGACATGTCTAGCAAGAAGTTGCTGCAGCTAAGGTTAGAGGTTGCTGCCTGTGTTCTCCTCTAGGAATTTGATGAATTCTTGTTTCACATTTGGGTCTTTCATCCATTTTGAATTTATTTTTGTGTATGGTGTAAGATCCCGTTTCATTCTTCTGCATGTGACTATCCAATTCTCCCAACACCATTTGTTGAAGAGACTGTCTAAAGCCAGCAGGAGATGGGAAATAATAAAGATTAAAGCAGAAGTCAATGATATAGAAATAAAAAAAAAACAATAGATCAATGAAACTAGGAGCTACTTCTTTGAAAGAATTAACAACATTGATAAACTCCTAGCCAGACTTATCAAAAAGAAAAAAGACCCAGATAAATAAAATCATGAATGAAAGAGGAGAGATCACACAACCAAGACTGCCAAAACACAATTATATGCCAACAAATTAGGCAATCTGGAGGAAATGGATAAATTTCTAGAAACATATAAACTACCAAAACTAAAACAGGAATAAGCAGAAAATCTGAACAGACCCATAACCAGCAAAGAAATTGGATGATTAATAAAAAAAAAATCTTCCAACAAACAAGAGTCCAGAACCAGATGGCTTCCTAGAGGAGTTCTACCAAACGTTTAAAGAAAAATTAATACCTATTCTTTTGAAACTGTTCCAAAAAATAGGATTGGAAGGAAAACTTGCAAACTCGTACTATGAAGCCAGCATAAACTTGATCCCAAGACCAGATGAAGACTCCACCAAGAAGGAGAATTACAGACCAATATCCCTGATGAATATGGATGCAAAAATTCTCAACAGTATATTAGCCAATAGGATCCAGCAGTACATTAAAAGGATTACTCACCACAACCAAGTGGGATTTATTCCTGGGCTACAGGGGTTGTTCAATATCTGCAAATCAATTAACATGATACACCACATTAATAAAAGAAAGGATAAGAATCATATGATCCTCTCAGTAGATGCAGAAAAAGCATTTGACAAAATACAGCATTTTTTCTTGATAAAATCTCTCAACAAAGTAGGGACAAAGGGAACATACCTCAACATCATAAAGGTCATATAAGAAAGATCCACAGACAATATCAACCTCAGTGGGGATAAACGGAGCTTTTCCTATAAGGTCAGGAACACAACAGGGATGCCCACTCTCACCACTGTTGTTCAACATAGTACTAGAAGTCCTAGCTTGTGCAATCAGGAAACAAAAAGAAATTCAAGGCATTCAAATTGGCAAAGAAGTCAAACTTTTACTCTTCACAGGTGGTATGAAAGTCTTATGTAGAAAACTCAAAATACTCCCCCCCAAAATTGCTAGAACTGATACAGGAATTTCGCAAAGTTGCAGGATATAAAATCAATGCACAGAGGTCTGTTGCATTTCTATACACCAACAATGAAGCAGCAGAAAAAGAAATCGAGGTATTGATCCCATGTATAATTGTACCAAAAAACCATGAGATACTTAGGAATAAACCTAACCAAAGAGGTAAAAGATTTGTACTCTGAGACCTATAGACCACTTATGAAAGAAATTGAGGCAGACACAAAGAAATGGAAAAAACACTCCATGCTCATGGATTGGAAGAACAAATATTGCTAAGATGTTTATACTACCCTAAACAACCTACACGCAATCCCTATCAAAATAACATTAGCATTTTTCACAGAGCTGGAACAAACAATTCTAAAATTTGTATGGAACCAGAAAGGACCCCAAATAGCCAGAGAAATGTTGAAAAAGAAAACCAAAGCTAGAGGCATCACAGTTCCAGATTTCAAGCTGTATTACAAAGCTGTGATCATCAGGACAGTATGGTACTGGCACAAACACAGACCCATAGATCATGGGAACAGAATAGAGAACCCAGAAATGGATTCTCAACTCTATGGTCAACTCATCTGCAAAAAGCAGGAAAGAATATCCAATTGAAAAAGACAGTCTCTTCAAAAAAATGGTGTAAACCTTGTTTTTAAAAAACGCTAAATTTTTTATTTCTTTTATGTTCCATTTAAAGAAAAGGAATTTTTCTTCATTATACTTCTTAGGCCAACATATACTTTCTTAGCACACATGATGGAGTTCTAAAATGCCATTTGGCCTTTGCTATTCACTGCATAGTTTATAAGGAAGGAACATTCGTTTCAACGTTGGAATAAATTGCTTTCAGGGTCAGTTGTTTGGTTAACTGCCTAGCACATTGAAGTCAAGTCAATACTACTTTTCCTAATATATTCATTTCAGAAATGTTCACCTGGGTCTGCAGAACAGACACAGGAGAAACTTGAACTGCCACCTGACTGCCCAGATGATTTAAATTACCTTAGATATTTATTTGGCTATCCGACACATCACTACTTCCTTTGAATAAAAACCTAGAATATGCAAATTCAATTCTATAAATCAAATACAAGGTGGTTTCAAATTTTTGCTTTACTAAAAGATTCTTTGTTTTACAACTGGCCTTGATAGCCATATCCCTAAAGAATTATTAAATTATAGGAACTCATTTTTTTTTTTTGGCAGACACACATTCAATTCACCAAGTGCAACCTCTCTCCTCTAAGTGTTAGTATTACCCATGTGCCCATAATTGTAGGAATAGCATTTATCTAAAGTGTTGCCAGTTAGATAAGCAGATTCCTGTTCCTTATTCATAAAAACACGGCTACCCAGAGAATGTTCATTAAATACACAAACCACTTGGTTATCTATTGACATTCTTTTTAAAATAATAGTTTTTCAGTTGTTTATTTTTCTTCCAACTTCTTTTATTTCTACATATTTTTTCTAAAGACCAATTGATATAAACATTTTTCTTTTTCAGGGAAAGAAAAGATTTTTTAATCAATAAAGAGTATTTCTTTTCTATGAAAACCAAATCTTTTTCTAAAAGAAAATTTTGTTTTCCAAAATATTTAACAAGCTGTAAAATTCTATTAAAATTCTTTTAAAAGCATAGTTTGTGTAGTCAGCTGTTGATTTATAGCTCTTGTGCAGAAAAATTATGTGAACTAGCAAAAAAAAAAAAGCATGAGCATTAAAGTTAAACCAGCTGGATTTTATTCTTCTTTTTCTACCTAATTTGGCTGCATGGTTTAGGACAAGTCACTGTTTTCTCATCTGTTTTTGAAAAAAAAATTAAAGTGTCATCTATCTTACAGATTTTCTTGAAGGTTATATGAATGGTAATTATGAAAATTTTCTCCAAGGCATTATCATGCTGTTTGCATGAAATTAATGACCCTTCTTTAATTCTTCTCAATTGTTAGGAACTTTTGGGTAGTATTTGTATTTACGTAAGGGTTCTCTTACTTTCTAGAGAAGCTACTACCAGCTTTCTTTTGGTCAAGACAAAAGGTCATATTGGAACAGATCTATTCTCCAAAAATTCTTTGTCCTGCAAAACTAGGTACTTTTCAATTATACTGACAGAAGGCAAGAACTCAGGATTCTGACAGAAATGTTTATCTGGGTTTTCTTTCTTTGTTTCATGAGACTAAACAAAAGCTGGCTTTCTCTTAGGCATGCAGAGTTCTGCATAGGGAGTAGGTGGGGGTAAATCTACTTATTAATATAAGAGGGAATTAATAGAGAAATAATAGAGAGGCTAGGGATTTATATGAGGGAAATGTTCAGGAGCCCAAAACTTGTATTCTAAGATTCAAAGTTCAATGAGATCTATTGGAATAAACTAGGAGGTCTTGATGAAGGGCCAGTGTCATAAAAGATTGACAGGCCCCTGATGTTCATGAGGGTCGGGCTCTAGTTTGAATGATTACATTTCAGTCCCAGTCATTCCTTCCAGTGATTGTGCCTGGTGAACAACAGTTGAGCATGGGAATGCACATTAGAAATAACTTTATCATTTAGAAGGTTTAAAAACATAAGTGTTTAAATGCTACTAGTTAACTAAATGAGGGCCATAAAAGGATACATGATAAAATTTCAACCTAAAAATAAGTTACTATAGGGGAGGAGAGAAGAGAATAGAGAAGAAAAATATAGAAACTAGAATTTTTAAGATGTACTTTGGTTGCAGGTTTGACTTTAGGATCATGAAAGTCTTTTCAATAATTACAAACAAATTAATTGAGAAAAGCAGCCCCTGAAAGTTGAAAGCAAATGAAAAAGTAAAGCTATTGATAAATAGCTTAGTTGGTGGCATAACCTTTCAGAGAGGAACTACTCTAAATGGTTTAATACAGAGTCATTTCAATGTACATTGTCTATAGCTACAGCCTAAAGACAAAAGGACTGCAAAAGAAAATTCTTAGGCTTTTGGTGTACCCATGTATTGTGATGATGTTGTGGTGCTATTCTAGGACCAATTTGCTTGTGTTATGGGATAAAGCAAATGAGTAATATGTTTCCGTCACTGGGAACTTAAAATTTCAGCTTGGATAAAGAAGACACAAATATAAGTTCATAGAGGTTTAAAAGTAAAAAATCCCGGGGGGGGGGGGGCCCTAGTGGCTTAATAGGTTAGGCAGCTTACTCTTGATTTTGCCTCAGGTCATGATCTCAGGATCCTGGGATTGATCTCCTGTTGGGATCCACATTCGGTGGAGAGTCTGTTATTCTCTCTCTCTCCTTCTGCCTCTCCCAACTACCCTCTAAAATTAATAAATAAATCTTTAAAAAATTTAAAAAGTTAGAAAATCCTGTAGTTCTGAATGTGAATTTTAAATATTATCAGCACATGATATACTTTATCTTAAAATTAAAAAAATAAAAAGACTTTCTATTTTTGTCCACTGAAAAGTTCAAGAAGCAATGGACAACCAGGACACCAAGAACCCCCAGTGCCTATATTGTAGACTCTAAACACCAGTTTCCAATAAAAAGAATCAGGGTTCCTTGACTCTAGATCTGGGACAGGAAATTTAGAAGATGACTCTGGAGAATTTTGTTAAAATAGGAACCTAGGAAGCCATTAAAAAAATAGCAGGGCAATGTCAAGGAATCAGGAGCCAGAGATAGGATAATTTTTTTTTTTTTTAGAGATAGGATAATTTGACCATCAGTACAGATGATAATTTCAGCAGACTGAAATATGAAATATAGCAAGTGTGTTTAAATCCTTGAGTTCATAATCATGTTTCTTCAAATAATAATTTCTCAAATAATAATTAATGTGTCAATGAGTCTAGACAATGATATTAGTAATTGTGAACATCTCAAAAAGAAGACAATCAGATATTAAATGTTCCTGATGAAAGTACATAATACCACACAGAGAGTCACTGTACCAAAAATAAATCCAACCTCAATCAAGTCAAGCCTCTATCAGTTTCCCAATAATAGAAGAGGAACAAAGAACATGTTAAGTGACACTACTGGGATGCAATCAGCAAAATCCAGACAATAAAAAAACACTGTAGGACAAACCACATCATTTCTTAAAAATATATATTGCAAGAGATAAAGAAGAAATGTAGAGGGGGAATCTATAGAGTAAATAGACCTGAGAGATCTGTTGCAATACATGGATTTTATTTGGACTCGATTTGAACAAATTATTAAAGAACACATTGAGACAACTGGGGAAATTTGACTACTGACTGGATGGAGACCTGTGCCAGGCTCTGTGCTGGGAGTAGAGCCTCCTTAAGATTCTCTCTCTCCTTCTTCCTCTCCCTTTGACCCTCTACCCCCTCAAAAAGTTGAAATGTAAGATACTAGTTCTATTCCAGTAGTTATGGAGTCCATTTCATAGCCCACATTCCTTCTCCTTCTGCCAGATGGGACAGGCTTCTGGCAGCTGGGTTTCTTCAAAGTGCTCTGAGTGAGCCCTGAGAAAGAGCTGGATTATGTTTATTGCTGCCACGTTGGACTTTGATGCCTCTGCATTATGTCACACTCTGATGGATGGACCAAGGTCTGCCTCAAGATGACTTAGAACATAGAAGCATTGAACACTAGCACTCCAGGAGGCCTTCAAGGGCATCTGGTCTGACCTCTGCAAACCCACTTTCCATTTTATGGGCAGAAAAACTGGGAAGGTGAAGGGACTGCCTCTAGCTTACAAAGCATGGAAGAGGCAGATCCTAGATTGGAGTATTGCTTGGACCTTATTTTGGTTTTCAGTCAGGAAGTTTGGGTCAGGAAAACAACTACTCTGGATTTCAATCAAGATGAGATTTATTTTATTTTATTTTAAGATTTTATTTATTTACTCATGAGAGACACACAGAGAGAGACAGAGACACAGACAGAGGGAGAAGCAGGCTCCATGCAGGGAGCCTGATGTGGGACTCGATCCCAGGACTCCAGGATCACGCCCTGGGCTGAAAGCAGGCGCTCAACCACTGAGCCACCCAGGCGTCCCTCAAGATGAGATTTAATACAGAATATTAGGTGCTTACGAAGCCATTTCAAGTGTCTGGGGAACAGAGGTCAGCTTTCAGAGCATCAGAAAGGTGCAGAAATTGTGGAAAACCATCAACATGATTTCAAATGTTGGCAGCATTAAAGCACACAACTTATAAAAGAATGGCTGAGGCCAGTTCAAAACCTTGTGTCTACTGTCTGCCAAAGCCTTCATGTCTGTCTGCCAATGCCAGAAGGAAATAATATTGTATCTGACTCACTTTTGCCTTCTAAATTTAACATACATGCCTCTCATCAGTAAAACTTAATGAGGAGTACTGTTGTTGAGGGAATGAGAAATGTAGGTTTCCAATACTCGTAATATAAGAAACAATTTAGAAAAATTGCCAACAGGAAATATACACAATCATGTTGCTGTGAAACCGCAGTCTCCTCTGAGTTCCTGTTATCTTTTGGAATGAGTGTGTGATCCACTGAACCATTTCTTTCTCAAAGCCACTGCTGTGGGTGCTGTGTAGGTGTTGTACGTGGATAGGATTTATGGTGGTGGTGGAGAGAAGGGGAAGATTGAGGGTTAAGGCAACTGCAAAATTGTCCAAGGTTCTTGTCTGGAAGGATCATATTTATGATTTTTAGAACTATTAGGGGATGGAGACTAGAACTTTTCTCATAGTGAGTACATGATCTTGGACAAAATCCTCATAGGTAGGAAGAGCCTTAGGAGAGAAGATCCTAAGGTCCTCTAAAGAGATCACTAAATTTCTGTTTAGATCAATAGGCAGAGTCCAAATCACCACCCAAAGAGCAGTAGGAACAAACCAGTATTCACAAATGTATTTCTTAGGTAGGTTTATTACCTTGATGCAGCAAGGTAAACCTTGGGTACCTTAGTAAGGGACACGTGACAGGGGCTTCTTATAGTGTGAGAGCCTGTGGTGGTTGCTTCTGAAAAGAAATCAAGGGCTAGTTGTGTGGTTGCCAAGAAATATGGGCAATTTGGTGATATCTCAAAAATTTTTGTCCAGAGATAGCAAGATTAGAGTGGGGTTAGGTCTGCCATTTGATAAGTAGAAATCAAAGTGGGATGTTCATTATATTTGCTGTAGCAGTTCAGCCTTGCCTGTGTTCTGTTAGAATCTGTTTTTTTTCCTGTTGGTGACATGGATTGTGTGGCCTTGTGTTGTGTTGGAAACAATCAACTTTTGTCAGAAATATTTTTATCTGATTGCCAATAAGACAGATTCTCATTTCCTCAGTTGTTAACTGTCTGGCTTTTGCTTTGTTACCTAGGTGCACAGATTTGGAATCAGAGCTGAGCCACTCAGGAAAGCAGATGCCAATCCCTGTACCACTAGCTGTCCTGCTTCTCTGTCTTTCCTCCTAAACAAACTCATTCTGACATTTATATATTAATGCTGAATAAATATGGAGGGGAGTTTTGTTGAGGGGCACTAAATTTTAGACTTCCCCGGGTGTTCCGCATGTCTCAACTCACGGGGAGGGGTAAGGTTTATTAGAAACAATATACAAAAAAAAAAAGAAACAATATACAAGTTGCTTTGAGTTTTATCGGCAGCTCCAAAATACTATGATAGAGAAACTAATAAATGGGATGCAGGTATTGATGAGTGCAAATGTAACTATGAGTATAAACCAGGACAGAAACATGAACTATGAATTCTTCTAGAAAATGAAGAATGTGTGGTTACCATTTTTTTAAATAAAACTGTTACTGTTCCTTATGACCATATCTCCTTCTGAGTGGGACCAGGGTCCAGTCCATTGTACTGGGGTGGGGGCAGGGTGGATTAGGGCCGTAGGAGCGGTATGGCTAAAGTGGCAGATCCAGAACCAAAATAGCTGCTTCTGCCCTTTTCTGGACTCCCTGTCACAGAGCAAGAAGTAAGTCAATCCATATATGCTCACTCCAATTTCATATGAGGCAAAATCAGAAGAGCTGGACAAGTCTTGGGAACTAATTAGGATTGGAGTTGCACAGTATTTTGAGTTAGGCACCCTCCTGGGAAAATTGCCTTTATGCCCAATGAAGGAAGAAGCTGTGTAGTGTGTGTGTGTGTGTGTGTGTGTGTGTGTGTGTGTGTGTTTGTGTGTGTGTAGGGGGGAACTTGTGTTTTTATTCGTTGAGATTCAGCTTTGTGAGAATGAGGCACCTACAACAAAAAGCCTTGTATTAACTGTTGTTTCAAAAAAATTAAGTCCCACTTGACCGGAGAGTCTCTGTGATCCTTCTTGAGCAGAGTAGAAGAGAATAATTGTATCTTAGCAGAACTAACATTCACCTTCAATGAGACGTTCTTGTTCACTAAGTAGACACCAAATATAACAATTGTAGGGAATGTGTTGTTCTTGCATGAAATTTCAGTAATGCTAGTCTGTTGCTATGATTATATTCATCATGTACCTCATGTGGGTGTCCTGTGGCAATCATGAGGAGATGTAAACAAGCACAAGACCCACACTAAGGAATGTCACACTGTGGAAACCAGCACCACTTTGCCATTTTTTCATTAAAAGTCAGCTCTTACCGAGGTGAAAAGAGAATCAGCTTTGGAGCAAATGCAAGTCTGATAAACCTACTTTGCCCTTTACTTGTTCTATGCTCTAGTCTATAGAGAATACAGAGAACTTCACTCGTCGATGAATGACAAAAATAATGCTTACACCATGGGTTTTAAATGTATAGAAATAAATCATATCTATAGATAGGTAACTATTTCTTTGGAAGTAAAATCATCTTGGTCATGAACCTGTGTTTGGATTTAATAGCAAAACCTATGTGGCCAAGGAAGTTCAGTCCCTGGTTTTAAAATAGTCTCTGTCAAATAATTAGGCAGTCAATTTAAGATTTAAATTCGACTGTTTCAAATATCAAATTTCCCTTTCGGGTCCTTCTCTTCCCTTCTCCCATCATCTTCCTTCCCAGGATATCAAAGGCAAGAAAGAGCTCATGTAACATCATGGTGGTGGAGACAGTGAGTCCACCACCTGTGTCCTCAGAGTCTTTATTGACATCCCATGGCTCTTTATCTTTTGCCTCTACGGACACTCATTTTTGCCCAGGGACTATGACATCTGTTCTGGTGGCATGCATAAGGCACCATTATTCTTCCCACAGTGATATAGTTACTCCTGCTGATTGGCTCCACCATTGTTCTCTCTGTTGATATCCCAAGATGAGGCTTTGTCCTCTTGGGACAAAATCCCAAGATTTTGTCCCCGCAAAATCTTGTCAAAGGGCTGTCCTCTCACAGTCTCTGCTGTAAGAACCCTTCCCCTGTGCCCAGACAAGCACTCACTTCTTCACCCCATTTCAGGGTCTATGGAAAACTTCTTAGGCTAAAGCCTTAAATACATCCTGCAATCCTTTTCTCACTTAGGCCTTGGCTTAAAGCTTGGATCCTGAGGCTTTGCACCATATGACTTGAAATGGCTTGAATAAGCCCTCAGATTGGGGCCTTTGTGTTTTATGGCATGGTATAGAGGAAAGAGCATGAGGACAGAACCAGAGTGAGCTGGGCTCCCAGCTTTACCACTTACTTATTAGACATGATCCTGGGGAATTAAGAGAGAAATATAGATTTCCCTATATCTTTCTCATGCTTCAGTAGATCAGATAAAATAATGCCTATTTCTTATAATTCCAACAGTTAAATGAGTTTTTGAAAACAAAGTGTCTACTATATAGTAGATGACCAATAAATGTTAATTTTCTTACTCTCTCTATTCTTAATCAAGTTCTACTAAAAGTTCACATTCTGTCAGATGAGGATGACTGCTGGACTCATTTAAGCATTTGTTTTTCTTTTTTAATTTTATTTCCGTGTTTAAGGAAAAGAATGATGAATATGTTGAATGGAGCCAACTGCATCTTTGTATATGGATATTTAAAGATATCCTATTAGGAGAACGGAAAAACTCTGAGTTAACAACTATTGGAAGACTGTGAGATATGAAGAAAAGAGCATGGGAAGGTGAAAATACAAATCTGGTTATAAGCTGAATTGGTAATTTATAGAACCATTTGGAATAAGCTGCTATCCTTTGAACCTCCATATTTTTATTTTCTATCAACAGAGCAAAATAAAAATAACTTAAAAAATCTCAGGCTGTAAGTAATTAATACCTCATCTTAAGTTATTATTTATAGATATATGGTACTAAATCATGAAAATAGTAGAATTGTTTTTACTTTCTTATTGTAAAAGTAGAGAGTTTATTTAATGAGCATTTTGGAATGTGTCACCTCATGCTGATTTGCCTGGATTTCTCTGAGGTGTATGAGTAGAAACAGGATTGTTTTGGATACAGGGCATAAAAATGTTTGAGGGAACCTGATGAAAGGCAGTTAGTTGTGTAGAAACCATTTGACTTCAGTATACTTAAACTCAGCAATCATGCTAACCTTTTATTAATTCTACTGGTAAATATAGTTAAAATTATTCTCTAGAAATGTTTATATATGAGATAACCCACTGTGAATAAAGCAGTTGGGTTTCTGTTTTTTCAGAAGATATATCTATTTTTTTCTTCTAAGAAATCCAGGAAAATTTTGGCTAGAAATTGTTAATATGTTCTTAAATAATGGAAATGCTTTTGCTTATTTTTAAGGATTTTATTTATTTATTCATGAGACACAGAGAGAGAGGCAGAGACACAAGTAGAGGAAGAAGCAGGCTCCCTCTGGGGAGTCCGATGTAGGACACTGAAGGTCATAAATCTTTAAAATACCATTTTAGCTATATCCCAAAGCTTTTGGTATGTGAGTTTTAAAAACTCGTTCAATGCTCAATATTTTCTAATTTCCCTATAAGTGTCTTCTCTTAAGTGTTGGATGTTTAAGAGGTTAGATTTTATTTTTATTTCCAAATAGATGTATTTTTTTCTCTTATTAATGATCTCTAACTTATTTGCATAGGAATCATAGAATGTATTCTGTGACAGAATTCAGATAGAAATTGATTAATTTTATTGAGGCTTGATATGTGGCCTGGTAAGTGATCAAATTTTGTAAATGTTCCATTTGAAAATTAAAAAAAAAACATGTATTCTTTGTGTATGTGTTCAACTATATATACATATTTATATATTTATATAAAATAATATTTTATATATTTATTATAAAAGCTAATATATTTATATAAAATAAGCTTTTATATTTTTCAGTTAGTGAAGGATTTATTATAATCTCCCACCATGTTACAGGGAGATTTATTGATGTCTCTACTTGAGTCTCTTTACTCTTCAATACTTTATATGTTCTGCAGCCCTTACGAGACACCTTCATCTTTTAGGGTCACAAGATAAAATAGAACAGTCTTAAGTAATTTGAATTTAAGGTAAATAATGAAGTTTTTTAGTATGAATATGTCATGTAGTGTTTGGGAAATACTTATCCTAAAGAAAATCTGTTGTTTATCTTAAGTGAATACAGGAGTTCTGTATCTTTATTTGCTAAATCTGGCAACTCTATCCATCTTCTGGAGACTTAACCCTTTTGTCAGCATGGGGTGGCTCTCTATACCTCTATGCTAGACTATGCCATGCTAGACTTAGAGCCATGTCAGCCTTCCTTTTCTTCTTCCTTCCTCCACCTCTTCTTCTTCCTGCTGTTTTGTTGCCTGGTAAATCTTTTCCCATCATTTTATTTTCAACTTCTTCATGTCCTTATACTTTAATATGTCTCCTTTAAGCAATGCAGATCTTTTTTTATATATACAGATATGACAATCTTTGCCTTTTAACTAGTTTCAACCACTTTTACTACCTATAGCTATGAACATATTTGGCATCACCTCTCTCCTCTCATTTTCCATTTTGGATTTTCTAGTTGCCTGGCTTTTTCTATGGTTCTCTGTGTTTTTTCTTTGACATTAGTCTTTTTGGACTGAGGATTTTTCTTTTCCTTTTTTCTTTTGTATTTGTCTTATTTATTGGCTTCCCTCAAACTAAGGGTTTATTGCTTCCATTAATTTGGAAAAATTCTCAGCCATTATCTATTTCAATAGTGCCCCTCCCCTATTTTCTTTATGTTCTCCTTTTGGAACTCAAGCAAGATCCAAGTTGGACCTCTTCACTTTATCTTCTATGTCTTTTACTTATCCTGCTATTTTCCATCTCATTGTCTCTTTGTGCTTGGCCTACCATAAAATGGAGCTGTCTTGGAAGCAGGTCTATGCACTCTCAAGCCTTCAGATGACTGCAGCCACGGGCAGCATCTTGACTATAGCCTCATGAGACACTTCTAGCTAGAACCACCCAGCTTATTTGCTCCTGAAATAATGAATGTTTTGCTTCTAAGCCACCAAATTTGGGAGCACTTTATTATTAGAGCAAGAAATAAATAATACAATTACTATTCAAGTTAAATGGACTGCTATTTTTACTTAATTGAAATTTTTATTATGTCACTCTTTTTTTTAAAAACAACCAACTAGTGATTTCATCAGGACATCTATTAGAATAACAAGATCCTTGTACGAATTCAATTCAGTTTAGAAACTCTTGCTGCTTCATGAAATCTCCAAACACTGGGAAGAGTAACATATCCCTGGAGGTAGATGTCTGTGACACATTGATGGCTAACAGGCAATAGCAAATATCTGGACTGTTTATATACCAAAGCTCTTATCCCTGGACTACTAGTCTAAAACACACACACACACATACACACGTACCCACACATACACATGTGTGTGCGTGAGCACAGCAATTCTTCTGGAGGGTTTGTGTAGTGTGAGTACTTGTTATATTTCACAGAACTTATCTCCAAAGATATGGACTGTATCACTTACATCACATAGCACCTAACCTTTTTATGTACCCCACAGTACACTCTAGAAAAAGCTGTAGGATTGACATTTTTCTTTTATCCATTTATCTACCACTTAACCTTTATATTCCCTTTAATTCCCTCCTTACCTGACCCTTTCTTGTACTGTTCCATTTAATGCCCTTCACTATTCACCTACTAAGAAAATCTGCTTTCAGGGAAAACCTTCCATCAATGATGGAATAAATGTAAATTGCCTTACAATGTGGATTTAAACTACTTTTCTAGCTTTTCTCTCATCCTGCTGCCCCACATAAATTCTTCATTCTAGTCAAAATATCCTCTTCCTATGTTGCACATATTTTTGCTTCTGATGATTTTACTCATGTCATCTCTTCCCACAAAAGCCTGTCCTCCTGGCTCATGAATGTCATTTCACCCTTCAAAGACTAGCTCTCAAACATATCCTCCATGAAGTCTTCTATCACTGTCATAGTGACCTCTGTTTTCCCTTTTCTCAACTACTGTTGGAATCTTTTGTACATCCCTATGAGACTCCTCAAACTTACAGCTATCTTTTTATTAACGCTTGCGCTTGACTAACAACACCCTCCTTCGCCATTCTTGTGCCCTAAATGCACACAAACAAGCCTTATTTTCTCTCTGTCCATCCAGGCTTTAAGTTCTTAGAAGACAGAAATGGTGTCATCTTTGTCTTCTTCATCCTCTCAGTACAGTCCATTCTATGTACCTAGTACCTGTTCAGCAGAGAATGGACCACATAGGAAAGGGATAAACAGCTCTCTAGACAAGATGGGCGACAGGGTGTTTGGTGGCCAAGGTCCTCAAGAGGGCAGTAAAGGACTAGGTGTTTGGTGTCCACCAGCAGAAATAAATCATCCTTAAAGATTTGTCATGTGGAGGGGTGGGGGTGGGTTAAATTAAATGCAGAAGGTAGGAAGGAGACCAACAAGAATTATTTGGATCAGGAACAGAAACCAATGATCTGATGACCATCAAATGGGGGAAAAATCCAAAAAGAAAGGCAAGAAGGTTCCAAATCACATCTATAAGACTCAGAATTCAAGTTGGTCAAGAGGTAAGGTCTAGGTCAGATTCGAGTTTTGACAAGAAAGAGCTAGGCTCAGATTATAGCAAACCGAGTGGTAGGGCTCTCGGCAGGAAGACAGGAAACCAACTAAGCTCTGGGTCAAATTACCCTAAATCTTCACTGAATTTTTTTCTTTCTTTTTCTTTTCTTTTTAAAAAGATTTTATTTGTTTACTGATTTAGAGAGAGAGTTGTGTAAGCTGGGTGCGGGGCAGGGGGAGAGAGAGAATCTCAAGTAGACTCCACACTGATTGCAGAGCCAAAACCTTGAGATCATGACCTAAACCAAAATCAAGAGTCAGATGCTTAGTCAACTGAGCCATCCAGGCATCCCAGCTTTGCTGAATTTCAAAAAATTGCTTTGCAATATATTTATGAATGTAAGACAAAATCTTAAGTAAGATATTAGTAAGTAGAATTCAGCACTACCTTAAAAAAATAATGATGATACATCATGACCAAACAGGGTTATTCAGAAATATGTAAGTAGAGTTCAATACTAAGAAATATATTTACTTTAAGGAGAACTAACATTGTATATAAGAAATATACATGATCTTCTCCATAGATCTGAAAATGAATTATAACAAAATACAACACACAGTCTTGATAACAACACTTAACAAAATGAATAATTTCTTAACATGATATCTAAATATGTATTATCTACTACAATTTAATAAGGGGATAAATTAGAGGCATGAAATTTGAGAAGTAATAAAATTATTACTATTCTAAATATTTTTACTATTAAGCTGCTAATTCTGAAAGAGTCAACTGAAAAAGTACTATACATAATAAGAGACCTCTATAAGAAGCTGTGGAATAAAAATATGCAAAAATTAATGTCCTGAAATACAGCTAACAAATAGTTGAAAGATGAAATGAAAGAAAATCTCACCTACATAGCAACAAGATGATTAAACACTTGGGAACAAATTTAACAAGAAATGTATAAAACCTTTATAAGAAACATTAACACATTCCTGAAGAACACACACAGAGACACACACACACATATACAAGTGTGTACACCCACGATTTTCAGTATATGTACTATTATTTTGAATAGAAAGATTCAAAATTGTGAAGATTTCAGTTCTACCTAAAGTAATATATACATTTAATGTGGTTCCCATTAAAATATTGAGCATAAAACCTTTGACTTGCCTTTCTCCTGACCTCAGGCAAATCAAGTTTATCTTGACAAGTAGGATAATGGCTTCTCAAATTTTTCCTCTCTTTCTCTCTCTCTACTGAGTCAGAACTTGGGCTAAAGTGAACATGAGGCAAAGAGATGAGCACACCTCTACTGAAGGATGAAGATAAAAAGAAGGTGAGGGACAGAGAGAGAGAGAAAAGAAGGAATGAGGAAAAAAAAACATATGGATCCTATAGCTCATACAAAAACTGAGACAAGAAATAGCTAGGGTATCTCTTAGATGAGCAGTGAAAGTATCAGATACTAAAATATATTCTAAATCCTCAATAATTACCATAGTGTGACATGTAAATATAATGGTACCTAGAATTAGATAAAATCCATGAATAGACCCAAATAAATATAAGGAAAGTGTATAATAAAGATGGCAAATAAATTCAGTGAGATAAGGATGAACTTTTAAATAGATGAGACACTTGGCTGGATTATGGTAAAACTGGAAGTCTCTGGGAGCAGTTACCTTTCAAAGTGATGTTTCTTGAAATGTGTTCCTAAGACCTCTTATAAAAAGAAAATCAGTTATAGGGCATCTGGTGGCTGTCTGTTAAGCATCTGACTTTTGATTTCGGCTCAGGTCATGATCTCAGGGTTGTGAGATCAAACCCCACGTCAGTCTCCATGTTGAATGTGGAGCCTGCTTAGGGTTTCTCTCTCTCTCAAAAAAAAAAAAATCTGTTACATATTGAAATATAAGTTTCCAGGCTCAGTTTGAATCATCCACTGAATTAAAAACTTAAGATAGCTCTTGAGAACTTGCATATTACCAAGTTTCCCAGGTGATTCTGATGGACCAAAATTTGGGAGTTTCCCCTTTAAACCATCTCTCCTGGGTGATTGTATCTCTCCTGCTAACTCAACTCTCCCTGCTTTTTTTCTAATTGGGTCTATTGCTTTCACCACTACATCTAGGCAATTGAAAGCAATTGAAAGGGCATTGGAGTCCCTGCCTATTCTGTTTGACTGAAATATTTAAAAGCCTCCTTCAAACCCTTAGTTGAGATAAGGCTGGAATTTCTTTTTTTTTTTAAGGCTGGAATTTCTTTAAAGAAATGTTCAATAGAGGGATCCCTGGGTGGCACAGCGGTTTGGCGCCTGCCTTTGGCCCAGGGCGCGATCCTGGAGTCCCGGGATCGAATCCCACGTCAGGCTCCCGGTGCATGGAGCCTGCTTCTCCCTCTGCCTGTGTCTCTGCCCCTCTCTCTCTCTCTCTGTGACTATCATAAATAAATAAAATCTTAAAAAAAAAAAAGAAATGTTCAATAGAATAATAAATGCAAAGTGATAGAAATGGATTTGGCTATCTCGCTCTGATTTCTTATTCCCACTTACCTTCTTCTCACTGAAGTCGAGTCTCAGAATGACTGGGGGCTGGCAAAATGCAGGTATTGTACCCTGTAAATGCAGATGCTGCTCAAGGCTTGCTCCGGATCCCTCTGCTCTTTTTCTAGGACTTTACAATTCTTTCCTATGTGAAAGATGATTCATGGGTTTAATGTGTAGCCCAGATATCTCCTCTCAGTTCCAGATACTATGCACAACTACTTGACATACCCTCTTTTACATCTCTAATGTACCTCCAACTCAACATTTTCAAAACTGAATTCTTTATCACCCACCCAGCCCTCTCCTCCCCGCCCCTACCAAAACCTGTCTCCTTTCATTGATCCCTGTTTTGGGCAAGAGCATCACCATCCAACCAGTTAGGTAAGTCCAAAATGTTGGATTCATTCTTGACACCACCCTTTCCTTCATGTCCCAAATTTAATCCATCTTAAAGTCTGGTCAATTTTCCCACTTAAATATCTCTCAAATGTATCTGCTTATCTCTACTTTTGCAGTTCCCTCAAGTCTCCTGTCTCTTTTCTTCCATTAAACAGGTGAGGTAAACATAAAAATAGATCATATTCTGAGGGCACCTCAACCCAGTTAATATCATCCCTTAGTTTCCCATTGCTCTTGGGATAAAAACAAAAATCCCTTAATGTGGCCTAAAAGGTCCTGTAAGTGCTGTCCTTACCTATCCCTTCAATCTCCTTTCCACTCCTTCCGTCCTCCTATTTGCTTTGGCATCACCGCCCGGTTCTCAGAGCCTCCTGCTCTCTCCCAGCTTGGACCGTGTTCACTTGTCAGTACCTCCACTTGGAATTCGCTTACTCCCTTTTGACCTACTCAGCTCTTATTCCTTCTTCCATAACGGAGCTCTGTAGTCATTTCCCTGTAGAAATTTTTCCAGAGTTTTCAGATACGGTTAAATTCTCCTTTTCTTTCATTGCGTCACATCCCCTCCCCCCATCTCTGGCCCTTATAACCCATGGATTTTAACATTTATTTGTATGATTTTGGTTTTTCATAATTGTCTTTGCCACTAGATTGTAAGCTCCCAAGGACAGGGACCAGGAGTGCTTTGCTCACCACTCCATCCTAGCACCTAGCACAGTGACTGCCTCAGAGAATGGGCTCCTTGAAAGTACTGACTGCATGAATGGATAAACTCATTCCTAGTTCCTTTCATTCCTTACTGTTGTCCAGGGTGGATGCTAAACTGAATTTTGGGCAAAGATGTTCAACAAGATGAATAATAACAGCTAATATCTATTGAGAGTGTTTTATACATCTATATATTACTGGCATGCACATTGTACACATTGTCTCAGTTTGCTTTCATAATCCTTAAAAAGTAAATACTGTAATTTTTCTTTTTTAAAAGATGAGGAAATAGGACTACAGAGGTTAAATAACTTGTCCAAAGACATTGTTTGGAAATGGCAGAGTTGAAATTAAGTCCTAAGTCTTCTCTGACTCTGCAGCTCTTAACCACTAAGGCATAGAGCGTCAACTTTACAGCTTGAGGTTTTTTGGGGCTGACCTCACTTTCATGTTTGGTGGAATTACGTCTTTCTAGAAACTTCTTACTGTTTTCTCCTCCAGCTTGTGTGTTTCCAGATCATCTTCTCTGGATCCAACTTGGCTATACTTCCTGCCACTGTCTGGACCCTTTTATATCCCTGCCTTGCACCCTGGGCCCCAAACTTCAGGACGATGAAGAGGCTTATTATCTGGATTCCACTAAGTCTTGGGCATCTTGCTTTTATTTTGCAGTTAGTACCTTCACCTCTTTTTGACAACTCTAAGTTCCTAGAAATCCAATATCCACCTGTAACCCATTTGATTTTAATCAACTTAAGTATAGTCCAGAGCAGTCATCCCTCTACTGGAATTGATTTCATCTTCCCTAGTGTTTAAATCCTATTTCACTGAGTAGCCATATAGCTTTGATGGCAGCCTAACATGTTCCTGATAATTTCCCTCTGAAGACCTGAAGCAGATTCCCTATGTCTTCCTAATTTGAAGACTCACACTGCTTTTAGAAATGCCAAAAAATCAAGGTGCCTAGGTGGCTCAGTCAGTCAAGTATCTAACTCAATTTCGGCTCAGGTCATGATCTCAGGGTTGTGAGATCGAGCCCTGTAGCGGGCTCTGCACTTAGCGTAAAGTCTGCTTGTCCCTCTCCCTCTGCTCCTCTCCCCACCTGTGCTCTCTCCCTCTCTCTCTCTAAAATATATACATATACATAAATCTTAAAAAAAAAAAAAAAGAAAGAAAGAAAAAAAAAGAAATGCCAACAAGGTTCTACTCTCTGAGGAAACCTTCTGGATCTTACTTTGTGTAGGGAACAATAAACTAATAGACCCTGTGTCCAACAACTTGTTTTGAGATTATTCACCTCTACAATGTTTGATGGCATATTGCTACCTATGGAAGTGGTTTTACAGAATGTCACAATTACTCAAAATTCTGTAAATCATGGAGAGCAATAACAAATTAATTCCTAGCCTGGAAAATGGATTATTTTCTCAATGTATTTTACAAGTTTTATCATTGGGCAGATAAACTAATTCATTCATACTGAGCTACATATAGATAACTGATAATATTTCTGCCAACATAATATTAAGTTGTAAATACTTTGAGCAGAGGAAATAATTTCAAATATCAGTTATCAAGAATTGATCTATTAGAACAGTTGTATTACTTTTTATGGGATGAAACTGACCAACTATTAATTTGAAACTATCAATTATTCCATCAAAAACTATTTTATACATATAGCCATCAAAATCTCATGTGAGTTTACTGAGCAAGTATTGCATATGAGGCACTATAATAAATGATTTACATGTTTTTGGAGAAAGTTGTTAGAGCAACTTTTCTATGATCTATTCACTTTTTTTATGGTATGGGGTGGGGTGGAGTTGAAAGACTCTTCTAGAAAAGAAGAAAAGAAAGCAATTGATAGCCCCTTTGCCAGTGGGTTCCTGACAAATAGGCTGGTGCTATTTAGCTAGGAGGAAGAGTCCTTAACTATAGCATGTTCTCAGTTGTATAACCTTGCCTACAGGATCTTTTAAAGTAAATATACTAAGAATCTATGGATCTATGAAGCTTCTCCTTGGACAATGTGTTTGGCATATAAAATGAAAACATTTTATAACTCAAATGCTCCTTATTGGATTAAATTTTTTAAAAACTCACAAAACTTGACTTGGAGACCTTGTCTGTTATTCTGAGAGAAAGCACAGGTTTGACAAGGGCAAAAAAGGACGTATGGATCACATAATGCACCTTGGACCTCTATTTGCTTCTTCTAAGCCTCTTCATTCCCTGTATTCTTGAAATAATGAGCAAATCTTGATATTAGATGATATTTCTTATATATGTGACTTAGATTGGACAGTTTGATTCTATATGGTAGTACACTTACACTATTTAATTCTCCCATCCTCTGAGTTGGACATTATTTATTCCACTTTGTAAATAAAGAGAGAGAAACTTAGAAAAGTCAAAAAACCTCGCCCAAGTTTCACAGTTAGGTAATGGGGATACACACTCATGCCCATTTGTTTCCAAAGTTTTCATTCTTTCTAGTATACTCTTTACTAGGTTAAGTACATTACTAGTTTGAGTTTTAAATGTCATTGTCTTTGGAAAGAAGCCAGATGATTCAAAAGTAGAGAGGTGGAGTCTTGAAGCAATTTTCATTGCCGAATTGTTTCTTTCTGCCATGTGCATGCTGCTACAGCAGTGGCTAGAAGCCAGGTTTTACAGATTGCATTTGGAAGTGTGTGATGAAACAATACAAAGTAAATCCTCAAGTGGCTGTCTCAGAGCATATGTTTAATAGTGTGAGACAGTAATAAATAACTAATGGCCTTGTGCAGAGGAAAGATTGCCCTTTCTGAAACCAGTAATGACTTAACCTTATTGGTTATGAATTTGAGAGGACCTGAAGCAGAGATCCAATCTAGATGGGAAAGCCATTCCAGAGCAAACGGGCAGCAAGGGTTTTGGAGAGTAGTTCCAGGATTTTTCCAATCCTGTACCATAATATGAAAAAAACGTTTATACAAATATAGGCAAGGAGGAGAGATCTAATATGTGAACTCTGAGCAGTTAGATGGATTAGAGACACTCCACAAATGAGATAAAATTGATAATTTTAGTGCAAGTACATGGTAGATTAGCTGCAAATTATGAAGAATGAGGAACACTATAAAAAGGAAATGGCCTAAAGAAAACCAGATTCTACTGCTAAAAAGAACAGGAACAGACAATTCTCAAAAAAAGAAATGCAAATGAGTAAGAAAATATGGAAAAATTCCACTTTCCTAATAACTACCAAATTATCAACTATTTTTTTCAAAGGAAAATAAACAGCTTGCTCTTCAGGAGGTAAAATTCACAGTGGGAATTTAGCTCCTATGGGGAGTTTATTTTTTTTTTTTTTCCTATGGGGAGTTTAAATAAGCATCACCTTTCTGGATTTCAATTTAGAAATATGTATTAAGAGCCTTAAATATGTTTATATTTTTTGACTGAGTAAATTTGGCATAAACTTATCTGAAAGAACAAAATTATATAGTAGACATTATTATTTATTTACAATAATAAAAAACTGGAAAACAGCTTAAAGGAGCAATAAAAATTACTAAATCTAATCAGATGGCAAAACCATATAATACAGGCATTAAAGATTATGTTCTCCTTACTAAGGCATGGAAATACACCCAATGTATTATTTTTATAATAAAAATGGTACTGTACAAAAATATTCTGCTGGCCGAAATGGGCAGACTGGAAATCTGGGGGGCGGGGAGGACAGTCTTTTCTAGAACTCCTTTTGGGCAATAAATCTTCCAAGTTTACCTTTCCAGAGAATGTTCTGGTTGCCAAAGGAGAAAAGGTGGATCATATGGCTGCAACTAAGATTTAGAAAAGAGTAACATCCAGAACTAATAAGATTATTTAGTAAATGAGACTTTCTAATAAGGCATAATTTAGAATTGGTTCTTCAATTCCCAGGCAAAGGGAATAGATCAGGGTACTGAAAATTTCATTTAAGAAAATGACTTTATTAATAATGGGAGTAACAAAATAATGAGCTCCCATATGACAGTAAATGTAGTTCTAGTATCCATTGATTGAAAATGCATGGTGACAAATGGCTTTCATGAATTCAGTAATATTTTCAGTGATTGGCACTTTGTCCATTGCGACGACATCTATATACATTTGAAAGACACATTTGCATGAAACACTCTGCTGATTCAATCTATAATCAAAGCTTGGAATGGTATATGAAGTCACAACTTCCTTGAAATAATCCCATGACCTCCTAGACGGAATGGGAATCCTTGTATAGATTTGTGACAATATAAACTAAAAGAATTCTCTTTGCTCCCTTCTATTAGAAGCACACTAGATTCAAGATAATTTAATCAGAGCCGATGCATAGGGAATGGCACAATTTCTGGTATCAGCAGAAAATCAGAACAAACTGGCAGCTAATGTGGTAACTAATCATTTTTACTTGCTCAGCAACTCTCTTCTTATCTTATGAATTAATGACACAGCTTGCTTCTAATAAAGAGGAAAGGAGAAGGTCAGATACAGCCTCGGACTAAGAACTTTTCTGAAGTGCTTAATAGGGTTGTGTTTTGTTTTGTTTTGTTTTGTTTTTAACTCACAGAAGGCACACTTATCTTAAATGAAAAAGCTTTTGGTTTTGTGAGAACCAGTTTTTAAAAGAAGTGATTATATTTTGGAATCCAGAGGGACCTGGCTTAAAAAAATCAAACCAAAGCTTGGAGAACTAAAGCACAGAGTTCATAAAAATTAAATGTAACATAAGAAGAAATGAAGGACATGTTGGAGTAGTTTCTGGGACAGAAAAGTCAGGAGAAAAAAATACCACCATCTTGTTTGGCTACAGGGAGGAGCCTAAAGAGAAATGTCTGCTTGGGCTGCCATAACAAAGAACTACAGACTATGTGGCTTAAACTATAGACCTCCACTTTCTTACAGTTCTGGAGGCTGGAAGTATAAGATCAAGGTGCTAGTCGACTTAATTTCTGGTGAGGACTATTCCTGGCTTGCAGAAAGCCACCCTCTCACTGTGCCCTCATATGGCTTCTTTTTTGCACATGCAGAGAGAGATCTCTGGTATCTCTTTACCTTCTTATAAGGATTCTTGTGCTATGGATGAGGGCCTCACTCCTATCACCTCATTTAACCATAATTGCTTCCTCAAAGACCCTGTCTCCAAATACAGTCACATTAGGGTTCAGGCTTCAACATATGAATTTTGAGGGAACACAGTTCAGAACATAAGACAAGAAGAGAGAAAGAGTTAGGTGTAGATGGAGTCCCTCTATCTTTTTCATCCAAGAGAAAACCTGAAGTCGGGTGTTGAAACCATCAGATAATGATTCAAGGATGGAATTGAAGACACATTAAGCATGTGGGTAATCAATCAATCATGTCTATGGAATGAAGCCCCAATAAAAGCTCTGGACGTAGAAAATTGGGTGAACTTCCCTGGTTGGCAATACTCCATGCATACTGTCAACACATCAATGCTGGGAAAGTAACATGTTCTGACTGCACAGAGAGAGAATGATGGGAACTCCAGAGTTGGTATTTCCTAGAGTCTACTCTTCCTTTGGCTAATTTTAATCTGTATCTTTTTGTTGTCATAAACCATAGCTGTAAGTATAAATGCTTAAAGTTAGTTTTGTGAGTCCTTCTTGTGAATTATCAATCTTAAGGGTAGTTTGGGGGAACCCTCTGATCTTGCTGTTGGTATCAGAAGAGAGGGTGGTCTATTGCACGGACTGTGCGTACGCTTTAACTTCTCATTAGTCTAAATGTTGTAGAGGACACCAGAGAATGATACAGATTAGTAGTGGAGGGAGAACTTTCAAAATTCAAATTTGAAGTCTTAAAGGATTATCTCTTGTGCTTATAAGAGTATGTTAACTAGAATCTCAATATTTGTTCCTCTGCCATTGTAAAACTTCTGAAATCTCCCTGGCCCCACAATAAAAAGCAAAAATAAGTAGAAAGAACTTTTTTTCTGTTTACATAGTTGTTGCTAATGTTTGGTCAGACCAGGCCACCTGGGTCTGTTGCCCAAGGAAGAGCAAAGCCAGATTCCTTCCATTACTTTTCAAGTTCTCCTGGTAAAGGGAGTGGCGATGCATTCCACCCTGAGGTGGACTATGATACAGAAAGACGCTAGGGGCAAACAGTGGAAGTTATACTTCAGAAATGGGAGAAGAGAGTCCATGTCCTATTTTAAGCTTAACTTTTATGATATGACCAAAATAATGTGTTAAAGATTATAGTCTTCAATTATTACAAATTCCAAAATAATTCTAAAATTAGCATTAAAGTTGCAACTCTTCCTGGGGAAGAGTTTCAATATATTCTTTTGTTCTTCTTAGAATGGTAATTTTTTAGTATCTTTCTCTGGCTAAATTGGTTGCCTAATTTTCATATCCCTCCACATTCTAAGTTATATGCATGTTCTCTTAGTCTTGCTAAAAGTAAATAATACTAGCATCAGGCTAAATTATGAATTGTGATAGTATATTTCTGGTTGAAAATGTTTATTTACTTATTTTCCCAGGTAGTCATGAGAACCAATGGAGATAGAAAAATAATAAACAGAGATATATTATGATCATAAAAATAAGCACCAATGAAATGTATGAATGTGATAAAGGTGGACAGAAGAGTAAGATTTAAGACTTACTAGGTAATGTGTAGTATCAGGGAATGGTAGCCAATCAAGTGCAGGGACATAGATAGCTCTGGAAGTATTAGCCCGCTATCCTCACTGATCTTCATCCTCTCATTAAGCCAAGTTAGCCACTCAAAGATTCACTCATAGCTGACAGCATTTAAAGATAATATCTAGGGATGCCTAGATGGCTCAGCAGTTGAGAATCTGCCTTTGGCTCAGTGTGATCCTGGGGTCCTGGGACCAAGTCCCACATCAGGGTTCCTGCCAGGAGCCTGCTTCTCCCACTACCTGTGTCTCTGCTTTTCTCTGCTGTGTCTCTCATGAATAAATAAATAAAATCTTTAAAAAATAAATAAAGATAATATCTATGAAAGACAAGCACTAGTTATTTTATTATAATAATGGTGTTAAGATACATAATAGCTGATGTTGCCAAGTATTGTGCTGTATTTTTTTTTTAAGATTTATTTATTTGAGGGAGAGAGAGAGCACATGGGGGTGGGGGGCAGGAGGAGGGGTAGAGAAAGAGACAATATTAAGTGGACTCCATGCTCAGCGGGAAGCCTGATACTGGCTAGATCTCACAATCCTGAGATCATGACCTGAGCTGAAACAAAGAGTCCACACTCAACCAACTGTGCCACCCAGGAGCCTCTGTGCTGTATGCTTTTTGAGGATTATCTCATTAAATATTTGTCAATCAAATCATTCAAGTCAACCAAACGATAGAGCCTGTCCTGTCCTTTAAGTATAGTATACACATTCTTAGGATCATGAACAATATTTGATAATGATATCATGATTTAGTTTATAAAGATCCTTACTTTTATTATCTCATTCAGTTTTTACAGCTAGTCATAAAGACTATCTCTTCCATCACTTAATCTTTGACTTTACAAATTTTAATTTTTGAATTAGTCTAAGGTTGTAACTGGCCGAAGTAACATGAATTCAGATCTTCAAAATCAATTTCAAGTCCATTTTCATCATCGTATCATAGCTGTCTTTTCATGTGTCTAAAAGTTGGGACAATATGAATTGGTTTAGAATTAGTATAGGTAAAGCTCAAAATGTTTTAAATATATAAATCAATAAGTTAACAGTCCCCAAGTAAATAAGATTCTACTAGTCATTGTTCCTTATACTTTCTGAATTTTTCTAATTTTCATTTGGGTCCCAAATGAAAAAAAAAAAAAAGAGTCAATAGGAAGATGGAGACAATCATATAGACCAGGAATTGCCAAACTTTCTGTAATGAACTGGCTAGTAATTATGTGAGGCTTTGTGTACTATCGAGTCTTCAGTCTCCATTGCAACTACTCAATTTTGCTGTTGCAGTGTGAAGGCAGCATAACATGTAAATGAATGGGCATGACAGTATTCCAATAAAACTTTATTTATAAAAACAGGCAGCTGGCTGCATTTGGCTCTCAGTGCATAGTTTGCAACCCCTCAGAGTTAAGAGGCTGAAAATAATCTTGAGTGGCTTCAGTTGTGGTCCTTAATCACCCACAGCATGTTCCTGAGAAATAAAACTTTTTGTGTGTGTGCTGTCACGTAAAGACTGAATTCAAATAAAACTGAAATGGCCCAACTTTTATAATATAAACTACCAGTTCTAGGGGGAAAGTAACTTACAAAGAAAGAACTAAGTTATTTCGTTCCAAAATTAAATGTCTACTATAGAATGTGCCCCCAAAATTAACTAGCACATATTACGATCATCTTCTCTTTTTTCTTTCTCCTACGATCTAAATTTTTCTAATGTTTATATTTGCTTTGGCTTGGCATATTCTAAAACAGACTTACTAACAAACCACACTCTGCCCATTTCAATTCTAATCTGGTTCTTCAAGACTCCGATGAGCTACTCCCATTATCTTTCAATAACTGCCCTCAAACTCTTGTTTTCAAATTCTCTATCCCCAACTCATTATTGAGCACTTAAAGGGAGGATGCTTTGCTCTGCAGCCAGGCATAAGGACCACTACATCCCTCAGATACCATGTGTTGAGTTGTAGATGATATTGTATGTCTTTCTAATGTAGAATGTATCCCATTTCCTCTATTGGACTGTAAGCTAGTTGAGGGCAGGATCCATTTTTGTCTTTATATGACAGCCCATGTCAGTCTTAATAAATATTTGTTGAGTGAATGATTGGGTTTAATTTAGAGAGAACTTATTAACTAGATTTCTCTGATTATAAGGGAATAAAAAAAAACCTTGAGATTGTGAATGAGAACAAAAGACAGCAACAGCGAACAGGCAAGATGGATTCCCTCATGTCAAGGGAATAAAACTAAAATGTTAATCAGGTCAAATGACTGTGAGGAATAAAACCAGTCAGCATAGCCTGAGGTGACAAGCTTGCACAAAATTCAGCAAAATGTGCAGTAAGACCCCTGCAACACATCTTATCATGCTCTTCAGCAGCTGCCAGCCACATCCTGAAACTGCTACCAGAAATAGCCAACTGTATCCTGCTTGTCACTCTGCTCCTAAAGTTTGCAGTTTGGAACCTGGGTCTGACCAATCTCGATAACGGGTACAGCACTTGTGGTTTTTGCCTACTTAATCCAGAACCTAAATCTTCCCCTTGGGAGTATACTTTCGCTTTATAGCCGAAGGCTCAGTCTCCCAAGTCTCCAGGCTACATGGCAATAAAGCTGTCCCTTGCCTCTAACCAAATCTTTGCATTTCAGGAATTTTTATTGACTTGGAGAATGCTTTTAAAGGAATAGACCAATATTTTAGTATGTTCTATGTCCTCAGCACAGGAAAATGAATTGGGTCAATCAGTGTAGTTATGATTTTATTAAAGGAATCATAAGAAACATTGATTTGACTTTACTCCTTAGAAAAAATGTTAATGGAATTAGAGTATCTAAGCCTACAAAAATGCTGAGAATAAAAAATAAACATGATGCGCTCCCCAGGGTTCTTCTAGGATGTTTCTAGGGCAAAATAATATGAAACATTAAGCTGCATTTTCAATTGTTGCTGGATAATAAATGTTTATTAAATCATTCAACAAATATTTATTAAAAATTACTATGCTCCAGAGACTGTTTAGGCATTTAAAAAGATAAATAAGGACAATATGTTGTGAAGGGTACCCAAATATGTCATCCCAAAATATGCCTATTTGGCATATGGATTACTTTGAGCTAAAGTTTACTAAGAAGCTGCAGATGCAAGAAAAGCTCTAAAAACAGAGCACAAGCTTTCCTTTTATAAGGGAAATTTAGATTTATAAGAGAAATTTCCATTTGTAAAGATGCCTCCTTCTCCCACACCTGGAAGAGGAGATTCTTAACAAGTCTTATTAATGGAGAAGACATTGACTGGAATCTGCAAAAAGAACCTCATTTAAAATCCCTTGTTGACTATACCCTTCCTGGTCACCTTCCCACAATATATGTACTCCATTCAGAAGCCCTAAACCCCCTTTGCATTGTTTTAGTGTAAGATAGTATATAAGTCCGAGTTCTAACTACTCCTTTGGATTACTTATTGCCCGGTGTTCTAATGTGTAGATGCGTGACACACATATTAATTAACTTCTGCTTATTTTTCTCTTGTTAATGTGTCTTTGGCCAGTCTAATTTACAGGGCCACAGCTGGAGAACCTAAAATATTTCTTTCCTTGTATGTCATATAGTGACAAGTGCTATGGAGAAAAACACAAACAGTGAAAGGAAGTCATAGAAAGCCTCCCTGAGAGACAGAACATAAAGACTCCTAACTCTGGGAAACGAACTAGGGGTGGTGGAAGGGGAGGAGGGCAACGAGTGGGGGTGAATGGGTGACGGGCACTGGGGGGGGGCACTTGACGGAATGAGCACTGGGTGTTATTCTGTATGTTGGTAAGTTGAACACCAATAAAAAAATAAATTTATTATTAAAAAAAAAAAAAGAAAGCCTCCCTGAGAAAGTATCATTTCACTGAAAGACTTGAAAAAAAATGAGGCAGTGAGCCATCTAGGTATCTGCAGGGAAGCATTCCAAGCTGAAGGAACAAGTGCAAAGAGCCTGAGGTAGCAGCTTGCCTAGAATTTTTCAAGAAATAAAAAGATGCCCAGGGTGGCCAGGGCACAGTAAATAAGGAAGTAAAATCACAGAAGATGGACTCATAGAGGTAATGGGTTCTGTAGGTCTTTGTAAGGACTATGACTTTTATTCTGAGTCAAATGAAAAGCTATTGGAGAGTTTTGGAAGAGGAGTGACATGATCTGATAACGTACAAGGTCATTAAGAAGGAGTTATGAAGTAAGAGAGTATATTGGAGTTATGAGAAGAAAGGTGAAGGTATGAAATAGTCATATAGCAGAATGGGAGATTCAATGAACAAGGATTCCTCAATAGGATCACTGGCTATGATGTCAGGACAAATCTGCCAAGTGACTATTACAATAATCCATATGAGACATATGGTGGTTGGAACCAGATTGGTAACACTGGAGGTTATGAGAAGTAGTTGGATTCTGTATTTATTTTAAAGGCAGAGCCAGTAAGACTTGCTTACAGATAAGATGTGGAGTGTGAAAGGAAGCCAAGATAATATCAAGGTTTTTTGTTTTTTTGTTTTCCCCTAAACAACTGGAAGAATGAAGTTGCTATTTACAGAAATAGGAAACATGTAAAAATTGGTGGTTGTGGGGAGGCAGTATATCAGGAAATCTTTGTACACATGTGTTGAAGAGAAAAATTTTCCTACACCCTTCTAGGTAGATTCTTTGGCTGGTAAATTGGTATAAGACAGATTAACAAGAGAAAACCAAATGTAATTATGTACACACAGGAGCCCTATAGGAATGTGAGACTGAAAGACAAGTTGGTGGGTTGAGGGTTATATGCCACCCTGGGGAATGGGTTAAGGGCCTGGGACTTCAAAGGAGAGGAGGGTAATTCACAGGACAATAAGAAGAGCAGATGTTTGGTAATTAAATGTTTGCCCTGCCATACATTTAGGTCTGTCAGATGAAAAGTTCTCTCTGGTAATAACTCTCTTTTTGGGCCAGGGTCCCTTTCTCAATTCTTTTAGATAGTTAAGGGGAAGTAAAAGCTCTTTTTGAGTCTTTGGCTTTAGATCAAAGTAATTCACATGCCAAACCGGCACATTTGGAGGAGGCTTGTTCTGAACCCCTTCACATGTTAAGGCTGAGACATCAACTCGACTTACAGATAGAGATGCTGGATATACAAATTAATAGGGGTGAAAATGTGATGGAGATATAAATTTGGAACCATCAATATACAGACATTTAAAGTTTCAAGATTGGTCATAATCAATAAGGGAGAGAGAGAGAGTGGGCTAGTGTTGGGGATGAAGAATTTCCTCTTTACTCAAGGTTCTTCTAGCTCAACTTAGGATGAAATTGTCAGAGATAGATTAATAGGAGAAAATTAAATTTGATAGTTTATGTATAGGGAATCCACACAAACATGAAATTCCAAAGACAGTCAGGCAACATGGTGCTTATATGAGCTAAGGAGCGGGGTAGGGTCTGAAGATAAAAAGGGGAGAGATACCATTAGCAGGAAGGTGAAAGGAGATGTTTGTAAAGCAAAGGTGCCCTATGCTGTGGATAAGATTCTTAGATAAAGGGGAATCTCTGTTAATAGCTCTATTCCTGGTAAGGAAGGCAATTGAGGAGGAGGTACAGAGCTTGATCTGAAACTGCTGGGTTTGGATTGCTAACTCAAAATAAAGTTCATGCCAAAGTGGCCCATCTTGGGGTGGCCTGTCCTTGGCCCCTACAGCTAGAAAAACTAAGATGAAGGAGTAAAAAACCATGACAGACCTCAAACAGAAATGCAAAGGCAAGTCCAATGTGGGCTGCTGATAAAGCTGTATGACTTTTAAGAGTGGGAAGAAGCTGGCCAGAGCAGCCAGGAGGCAGAGAAATCTCAGATGAGACATTTTAATTCTTTCCTTCTTCTGCCTGAAGAACCCTTGCGGTTCATGGGTTAGGGGATCTTACAAAATCTTAATACAAAAGAATATAATTATAATTCAATAATCATGAATCCTACCCCAGTCACAATGTGTAAAACCATTTGGTTTACTTCATTCTTATTGTGATTTTGTTTCAACTAAGAGAAATGGCCTCAAGAAGTACCAGTATCTATATCCCTATGCTTTTAAAACCCAAGTTCTGAAATGTTTGAAAGCTATGCCCAGCCTAAATCCAGATATTTTTCTCTTAATTCATGATTTAAGTGTTCCAATAAACTTAACGCTATTTGTTTTTTATGTATTGGTATTTTCACAAAATTTTATGCTCTAAGTTATACTTTTGCATATTTTGGTACTCAAAGAATATTCTAGAAAAGTTATACTTTCAACTTCCTCCTATGATATACTGAGAGCTTTTATAGATGGTACATGAGGACAGAATAAAGTGCCCCCAAGAACTTAGGGATAAAAGAGACAAGGCTGTCTTCTGAACAATAAATACCTTAAATCAGAACATGATGGGAGGAGACGGAATGTCTCCTAGCCCCAGATCACCTTCTTGACTTGGGACAGCTAATTTGACTTAATCCAAAATATAGTTTTCCCTGCTATCCAAAAGCACAGAGTTCCCATGAAATTTTTTATAAGCTGAAATGGTGTAAAGCAAAGAAGCAATCGCCATTAATTTATATGGAAAAAGTTTTGAGCACTCCCAGACCAAACATACCCTCTCTTAGGCTTTTCTGATACCTTAGGACACATCTCGCTAAGGGATGCACAAAATAAATTGAGATAAAAGACAGATGCTGACAGACACAGCTCAAGCTATGGCCGCTTGATGTTGAGCAGAGTTCTGGGGAAGAATTTTGGGAGGATGTTCTCTTGCTACTTTGCTGGGGGCGGGGTTGGTACACGCTGCCTCTGTCACAGCTCTCACTGCACAACAAATGCTGATCACTATTTTTGCTTTTTACCTTTTTTTGTAAAAGCAAAAATCCTCTTCAGATTTTTTTTCAGTTAGTGAAAACAGGCACTAATGTAGGTCTTTCATAAAAAAAGAAGTTGCATAACATAAACCTTCAAAAAGTGGGGAATATCTGTACTTATACTCACGTAAAAAAAAAGCATCAGAAGAACTTTGGGACCAGCAAAGAAAATGACGCAGTGTCTGATGTTAGAGAACTTGAGAATTCTGGAGCTATGCTTTGCTGTGAGATTAGCATATTTCAGCTAGTCAAGCCCTCCTCAGGAGTATCCAAGCCCTTTTGCCTATTCCTTGCTAAGACAGCCACATTCTGATTAGTATTTGTGGAAGGAGGTGCTTTGAGTAGTAGAATTAGTCATTTTGGTCACTGATAAAGGATTACCAGCCTTACTATGAAAAAAATAATTGCATAATGGTTTACATGAAGGTCTAGAGTGAGGTTGGTTAGCATCAGTTCATTGACCAGAGACTGGTTATCAAATGGTGCTGAAAAATCTAGCTTTATAAAGCATGAAATGCTAAGGACCAGATGCTAAACTCTGATAGTATCACCGCTCACCTCACCCAATGAGGCCTTATAGGCAGTCACTCTCTCCTGATGACTCACCTTCCATTTCTCCCTTATGACTTTTCTCCTACATATAATTTCTATCCACACCTTTACAACCTCTAGGTTAGTTATTAAGCCACAGAGCATTCTGTGAGAGAAGTAGACCACAATTATTAGTAAACACTTAATACATATGTGTGGATAAGTGAATTAATAATTAATTTCTTGTTGGAAAATAGGAGTTAAGACAAAGGTCACACAGAAAGCCAATCATCAAGGCATGATTCAATGATTTTATATTCATGGCCTTTATTATGGGTTTCCCCATCCCCCCACCAATAGAATGGCACATCAAAGGCACTTTCCTATAAACCCTACCAGAATGTATCTCATGTTTAATGCATTCAAAGAGACCTCCAATTACACATTTAAACTTAGTTGTTGATTCTGAATCATTTTTCCTCCAATCCTATGCTACTCAAGAATTATTAATTAGAATGCATAAGGCATATTTCTTCCAAGAAATGGAATTAGGTTATCCAGTAATTATTCTTAGGATTCTTTTTTCATTTTAATGTTTGCTGCTGAATGTAAGAGAGGAAAATAGGTAACTTGCTTTTGCTTTGTTTACTTCCAAAATCTACTGACTCCGAAATTTATTAATGAAGTTATGACAAAAGAATAAGATGTATACCACTAGCCACAGTTACTATATCATCTTTTCATTTCATGAAAGCATAAAAATATAAAATGTCTCTAAGTGTCCTAAAAATTGTGAAGTAGTGTATTTAAACTTTAGAACACATTTACTACCATGTCTCATAATTTAAATATTTGTCATACTTATTTTAGAAGCACTCACTTGTATTTGGACAGTGATAGAAAATTTTCATTTATAAAATGAAGATAAATAAGTACAGAAATGAGTAGAGTTATTTGATAGTAACAAGATCCAGCCTGTATTTTAAGATGACAGTTTACTCAAAGAGAAGGATATTTCAAGGTGAATGAGACCTTGTCATATTGTTCCGATACATATTAGTTCTGACCTTTCCTTGACTTGCCACAGAAGTCTAAATACTTGTTCATGAGATAGTCTAAAATTTTTCAAGTTGTTTGAGGAATTGTATATGATTCAAATATTCAAGTAATCTTCAAATAGACGTTCTCTAAACCATATGATATTCAAGAAATTCTGAGACTATCACTAGATTCTAATTTAATCATTTTTTTTCTTTTTTAGTACTTATTTATTTATTTATTTTATTGGAGTTCAATTTGCCAACATATAGCATATCACCCAGTGCTCATCCCATCAAGTCCCTCCCTCAGTGCCCATCACCCAGTCACCCCAACCCCCCACCCACTTCCCTTTCCACTACCCCTTATTCGTTTCCCAGAGTTAGGAGTCTCTCGTGTTCTGTCTCCCTCACTGATATTTACCACTTATTGTCTCTCCTTTCCCCTTTATTCCCTTTCACTACCTTTTATATTCCCCAAATGAATAATTATTTTTTTAAAGAAATATTTTCTTTGTTATTTTCCAGGGTAAAAATATATTTTAATTATATTTCTCTTCATTTCCAACCTCCTCCCTAGATTTTGGATGAGGGCTAAATTAAATTAAATTATGGTGTTTTGGTTCCAAGTGTAATCATATTTATGAGCCATAGACTTAGTGTGTTTTAATTAGAATAGTATTTTCCAATTATTAAGAAAATTTTATATTGCACAACAAAATTTTAACACTGTATAGGATCTTTGGGTCCATTTCAACTCCTTTTTCTATGTTAGTGACAAGGAAACAAAATCTCATTGAAGCTTAACAAATTAGTCCATGTCACACTAATTAAAGCTAGTAAGAGTTTGGTAATTAAATTTAGATCATTTGACTCCAAGTATTATTTCATCATAGCATATTGTAAAAATTAATTCATTTAGCCTCAACAGAATTAAATAGATGAGCAACAGAATATTAAACTGATTACTGTGTAGGTTTGGTCACATTCCAAGCACGGTTAGAACTTGGCCATGGAGCTGAACGGCATGTGTTCCAGCCCAAACTTGGGTATCTTAGACAAATTATAGAGCATTTTTGTGCCTCAGTTTCCTCATCTTTAAAATGGGGTTAATAGGAGTAGCTACCTCATATGTATTCCACAAGTCAATGTAAATAACTATATGTAAATGACTTAGGCTAATCTATGTTTTAGGTATAGTATAAGTACTTAGAAGATGTTAGTTACATTAACACTGTTAGTACCATATAACTTTTTTTAAAAGATTTATTTATCCACTTTAGAAAGAGAGAGGGGATCTCTGGGTGGCGCAGCGGTTTGGCGCCTGCCTTTGGCCCAGGGCGCGATCCTGGAGACCCGGGATCGAGTCCCACGTCGGGCTCCCGGTGCATGGAGCCTGCTTCTCCCTCTGCCTGTGTCTCTGCCTCTCTCTCTCTGTGTGTGTGACTATCATAAATAAAAAAATAAAAAAATAAAAAAAAATTAGAAAGAAAGAGCACACAAGCAGGAGCAGCAGAGGGAAAAGGAGAGAGAATCCCAAGCAGACTCTGTGCTGAGCACAGAGGCCTATTCAGGACTCTGTCCCATAACCCTGATCACGACCTTAGCTGAAGCCAAGAGTCAGATGCCCAACTGACTGTGCCATCCAGATGCCCCTATTAGCTAACTTTTATTGCAAAAATTCATAGGTAAGTCATCTACTCTCTGTAGAAAATCCACTTTACCCCTAATCCTAAAAAAACCATAGCCTTTCATGGAAATAGCTTTACAGAATTAAAGTCCAGAAACTGTAAAAGGAAAAATGTAAAATTATCCCAGTTCAACTGTATGAATATAAAGTTATAGACACCAAGCCTTTTGCACCATGAAACAAAATACACAAAATGAATCATATATTTATTTCTTTCCTCAAAGCAATTGTTCTAGATACAGCTTGCTTCTACTGACCTGTATCACAGGTCCCAGGTAAATAATTTACTATAAGGCTAAATTCTACAATATGCATTAATAACAGAGTCTTTATGAACAATAAAAAAGTACTGGCTAAACTCAGAGTGGTAACTTTTTTTTAACAAATCCCATATAATTTCATTAGTTGTGAATTCAAAATTGACGTGGTAATGTCCACTTGGATGAAGAGACAATTTCCTCTGTAGGCTAGCACATACTCTAACCAAACAGATCAAATATAACTTTAAAATGTTGAATTATCACTAAACAATTGGGTTTTTTTTATTATAAGCTATATTTTTTTTGTTGAAATGGGAGTAATAGGATCTTGACTTTAGAAAAAAAGGAAAAGGTTGATAAATTAGACAGTTTTGCATAAGATGATGAATAATTACAAAAGGAAAACACTAAATTAGATACTGTATTAGATATAGGCTAATGGGTGAAATTATCCAAAATTAATAAAAAGAGGGAAAATATGTTTGTATATCCAAATGAGAATAGGTTTTAAATGGAGAGAGATAGCTGGGTGGCTCAGTCAGTTAAGTGTCTGCCTTCAGCTCAGGTCATGATCCCAGAGTCCTGGGATAGAGCCCCTCATCGGACTCCCCACTCAGCAGAGTTTACTTCCCCTCGGCCCTCCCCCTGCTCATGCTCTCTCTCTCTCTCTCTCAAATAAGTAAAATCTTTTTTTTTAAAAAAGAAACATCCCAATTAAGATTTTTCCAAGATAATAACAAATATGTACCCAGATCCTGCAGAGAGCCTACTTCTCCCTCTGCCTGTGTCTCTGCCTCTCTCTGTGTGTATCTCATGAATAAATAAAATCTTTTAAAAAATAAATAAATAAGTAGCCAGATCATTTTGTTATTAATCTTTAACTTTTACATGCAGTGAGGTTGAGTCTGCCAATATCTGAGAGCAAATTAACACATCAATCACAATGTGGGGGAAAGGGAACTCTTTCTAACTCAATTATGGAAGGCTAACACGTGGTTAATATGTGGCTGCCAGCAAGGCAATCAAATAGCAATGTAGTTCTTGAAAGGGAAGCCCTGAAGCTTGCATAACTGATTCATATTTATAATTCTATATTTAACACTGTTTATGGAAGCAATGAATCAAAGGAAAAATAATGTTATTTCAATTTGAAACTGCGTATCAGTGGCTTTTAGGCATCAAGTTTGGAAAGTACCCCAACAAGGAAATTTCAGATTCCCAATTCTAGTGAAATCAACTTGGGAATGATTTTGTGATGTGTTGTGGAAGGGTGCTCCAGGTTGAAAATGCTCTTCTGTAGACGCATTAGACTGCCTTTGAATGCTCCACCATGTAATGGATAAAGGGATCGTGTGATGAATGTTGAATATTTGCTAAGTGTCAGATAGTCACAGTCAGTAGAATACCGAACCTGGTTACGCCACTTGGACTGGAATTTAAGAATAGTCACAGTTCTGTAGCATACAAAAGTGAATCAGATCCCGACATTGCCCTCAAGCAGCCTGAACTGTGGTAAGGTGGATGACACACATGCTCATTAACACAACAAACATGCAGCACTGGGTTGTAAGTACACGGTCCCTGATGACAAATTGTGTGTGTTCTAAGTAGAGATTATTTGAGGTGAGGTCTAGTAGAATCAGAAAAGAGCCCATAGAGGATGGCAAGGGATGAAATGCGGAATGTACTGAGAAAAATATCAAGAAGTGATAGCGGTCTTCAATGGAGCTAAGTCGACTGCTTTTTCTCAGTTGCTTTTGTTCTCTCTGCTGCTCATCCTAGTCTGATCACAAGAATTAGCATGGATTGCTCTTCTTTGCGTCTCTTGCCCTTCCTCTGATCTCATTGGTTTTTTAAGACCACCATGAAAATAATAAATACATTATTTATTATAGATGTATATAGTAAATAAGGATCCATTTATTTCTTTTTTTTAATTTTTTAATTTATTTATGATAGTCACAGAGAGAGAGAGAGAGGCAGAGACATAGGCAGAGGGAGAAGCAGGCTCCATGCACCGGGAGCCCGACGTGGGATTCGATCCCGGGTTTCCAGGATCACGCCCTGGGCCAAAGGCAGGCGCCAAACCGCTGCGCCACCCAGGGATCCCCCATTTATTTCTTGTATGCACTTTTCACTGCACGTAATTATTTTGAGATTCATTCAAATAGGCATGTGCATCACTACTTCATTTTTAAATTGTTCAATAGTATCCTCTTGCATGGACTCACCACCGCAGGCTTATTCATTCACCTGAGTAGATGAACATTTCAGTTGTTTCCAATTTTGAGCTACTATAAATAAAACTGCTATGAACATTCATGTATAAGTCGTTGTACTGAGCATTTGCTTTCATTACTCTTGAGCAACCATGTAGCAATTGAATAGCTTGATCACGTGGTAGGTGCACGCTCAACTCCTAAAGACACTGCCAAACCGTGTTCTACGCTGGTGGTAGTATTTTACATTCCCAACTGTTGTATGCGACAGTTTCTCCACATCCTCAACAGAACTTGGTATTGTCAGTCTTTTTAATTCTAGCCATTTAAATGGTGTGTAGAGATGTTGCATTATGGTTGGAATCTGCATGTCTCCATTGCATAATGATACTGTGCATCTTTGCGAATGGTTCCTTGATATCCATATATCTTCTTTGGTGAATCAGTGTTTGCCCAAATACTTTGCCCACTTTATTAATAAATCACATTATTTTTGACTTTTGGGAGTTTATTATATATTTACAATATAAGTCCTTTATCAGATATATGCTTTGCAAACATCTAATACCAGTCTATGGCTTAAATCTTTTCATTACTCTCACTGTTTTATGGATTTCAGTATACATGGCTTCTCCAACTTTTGTCAGATTTGTCCATCTCTAAATGTTTCATTTTTTCTTTAGTTGTACTAGTCCCATTTCCAATGCACAACATGCATATGTGGTTAGTAGTTGGCTTATTGGACAACACATAGAACACATTTCATCATTGCAGACTATTCTTTTGGACAGTGCTACTCTAAGGTATACATATTTACACATACTTTTTTGAGTATGAATTCCACATATACATACATGCCACTGAAAAACTATCTCTGACTACTTTGTGTTATTTTTAACATAACTTTGCAAAAGGTATTATATGGATGGATATTTTTCAAAAAAAAAAAAAGCAAAACAAACCTGCCAGTTTTCCTGTTTTGGGTCACTCAGTTATTTTTTAAAATCTATGTACCTCCTTTGGTTAAGCAGGAAATCAAATTGTTTTAAAAGATTCAAGGGATTACTTGATAATTAAACTAAAAGGGATGATCCCTGCTTATGTTTTTAAAGCAGCCAACCCAAAGTCATCAGACTGCTACATAGGCTAGGCATAACAAGAAAAAGGATTACTAATGTAGTAAATATTTTTGAGATATTGAGAATATCCACTTAACTTTCAGTGATATAAATAATAATCATATGTGAAAAATAACATATCTTTTTTATAGCAAAAGATACTGTGTACACTTTTGGAATTTCTTACTAGTTCATTCTTTTCCTCCAATATCTAATACCTTCTTTCTGCTATGTATAAGGAGAAAGATCTGCCCTTGGATTGTTCATCTTTGGAAACTCTTTCTCAGGGAATAATCTCCAGGTACTTTCTCCCAGCCCCTGCCTGTCTACTGACTCTGGTTGAATTTTAACAGGTTGCAGCTAATAAGCAACAAAAATCACTCACCCAGAATTTCCATAAAACCCATGCTTATGCAAACTATCCAGCATCAATCATTTTTAAGGCATAAATTTAATAAGCCACATTAATTGACTACCTTTGTGTTATTTCTGCCCTTTGAATTAAATAGAATGGACTAAAATTATGAAAACAGGTTTTTTCTACTAAACCTTTCACATGGATGGTGTAATGGCACCATTCTTATTCACACAAAGGAATGGATGAATGAATGGTTGAATGAAGAAAAGAAGAACCTGGTCAATCCAATGCTTTAAACTCCTCCACAATACTCCCAGGCTCTAATTAAATATCCACCAAGGACAGAGAATTTGCTGCCTCCTGAGAAAACCAGTTCACTTTTGCACACTCTGGCTGCTGTAGGTAGATCCTGAAATGATTCTCCTTAGGCTTTCCAACTTCAGCATTCTAGAGTATTTCTCTAGGCTCAGAAAGGACAAGCTCAATCCTACCTTCCCTGATATCCTTCAAATATTTGAAAATAAAGTATGAAGTGCTCCATCCACCCCCTTTTACACACACACACACACACAAATATACACACACATAGGCAGGCACACATGCACCGCCACTACCAAATCTTTTCTTTTTGTTAAACCTTCAAATTGTCTTCATCCTTTCTTCAACTGATAGACTCTTTCTTTCACTATCCTCTGAACACAAGTTTATCACAATCTTTACAACTGTAGGCACAGTGCCAAAACAATTCTGGAGGGCAGCCCCGGTGGTGCAGTGGTTTAGCTCTGCCTGCAGCCTGGGGTGTGATCCTGGGGACTCCGGATCGAGTCCCACGTCAGGCTTCCTGCATGGAGCCTGCTCCTCCCTCTGCCTGTGCCTCTGCCCTCCCCCTCTGTGTCTCTATGAATAAATAAATAAAATATTTTTAAAAAATCGATTCTGGAAACTGTTAATTGGAGCAGGTGAAGGCAAGATGATCTTTCCTTTCATTGTCCACTCTGCCCTTACACTACCCTGGCTCTCTTTTTGAGATCACAATAGCCTTTTCAGTCCCTACATCATGGTTCTGACAGATGCTCCAGAGAGAGCTCAGACCCATATTCTCCTGAGGTTACCTCCTATTCAGTTCTGAATGGTTAAAATTAACAAGACGGGGAAAAACAAATGTTGGAGCGGAATGCACTGTTGGTGGGAATGCAAGCTGGTGCAGCCACTCTGGAAAACAGTATGGAGGTTCCTCAAAAAGTTAAAAATAGAGCTACCCTATGACCCAGCAATTTCACTGCTAGGTATTTACCCCTAAGATACAGATGTATGAAACAACGAGACACCTACACCCCAACGTTTATAGTAGCAATGTCCACAATAGCCAAACTGTGGAAAGAGCCATGAAGTCCAATGACAGATGAATGTTTAAAGAAGATGTAATTTGTGTATACACACACACACATACACACACACAATGGTATAGTACTCAGCCATCAGAAACGATGAATACTTAGCATTTACATCATCATGGAAGGAACTGGAGGGTATTATTATGAAATAAGTCAATCAGAGAATGAAAATAATCATATGGTTTCACTCATATGTGGAATATAAAAAATGCACAGAGGATCATAGGGAAAGGAGGGAAAACTGAATGGGAAGTCATCAGAAAGGGAGAAAAACCATGAGAGACTCTTAACCACAGGAAACAAACTGAGGGTTGCTGGAGGGGAGGTAGGTGGGAGGTAGGGTCATTGGGTGATGGGCATTAAGGAGGCCAGGTGATATGATGAGTACTGGGTGTTATACACAATTGATGAATTACTGAATACTACATTTGAAACTAATGATGTACTGTATGTTGGCTCATTGAATGAAAAATTTTTAAAAAGCACAAAAAAGATTTACAGACCACTCAAAATCTTGTCAACTGAAACTCTTCAGTCATTTTCACTCGGTGAAGCCACGCCTCCTCATCTATGCTTATTGAACTATAGAATTTAGGGCCATTTAAAAAAACTGGGTCCAGAATGGGGAAGTGAGCTGCTAACTGCCACACAACCAGATATCCAGAGAGCTGGGGCTAGATGAGAAGAGAATCCCTCACTCCTGATATGGCGTGCTTTCCACATACATCATCCGGCTATAGTTTGAACTGATAGAAGGTTTACATTTACCCCATACAGTTTTTCATAGGGAGTCCATCCTTACAAAGTCATTTGCATATATATTTCTCATAAATAGAGTTAAAATTTCTCAATCTTAAAATATATTCCCAAAACACTAACTCATTTGAATCACATTTTGTGGTTTACAGTCCATATACTCATCTGTCATTATTTATTGTCTTGGGTGCCTTCCCAACTCATCTTAACTGCAGATTTTATAAGAATTGCATCCATGTCCACACCCAAATCATTAAAACTACTGAGCTGGATAAAATCAAGACACCTCTTGACTAAATTTTAAGTAGACAATACAGTATTGTTATCTATCTGTACTGTGTTGCAAAGCCGATCTCTAGAATGTATCCATCTTGTAGAACTGAAATTTTATACCCATTGGACAGCAATTCCCCACTTTCTCTGTCCCCAAGCTCCTTATAACCACCATTCTCCCTGCTTCTATGAATTTGACTATTTTTAGATTCCTCATCTATGCAGTGTCATGTATTATTTGTCCTCCTGTATTGGGCTTATTTCATTTAGCATAATGTCCTCCGGATTCATCCATGTAATTACATTTAGCTGAATTTCCTTCTTTTTTAAAGCTGAGTAATATTCCATTGAATCTTTTTCATGGGCATTAGATTGTTCCAATACATTGACTATTGTGAGTAATTGTGAAATGGACATGGGAGTGCAGATATCTTTTCAAGATACTGATTTCAATTCTTTTGCATATATACTCAGAAGTGGGATTGCTGGATGGCATGGTAATTCCATTTTCAGTGTTTGAGGAAACTCCATGCTGGTTTCCACAGTAGTACTATTTTACAATTCTATCACCAGTGTATAAAGGTTAAAGGTTCCAATTTCTCCATATTCTCACCAACACTTGTTATCTGTTTTTTTTTTTTTTTTTTTAGAAAAACCAATGAAGCTTGCATTTAAAAGTTCTGTCATCAGGGAGCCTATAGATTAAAAGAAGCTTAAGAGACATTAGCCAACCATACATATGTATCTTATTTGGATCCTGATTCAAATAAACTATACGAAATTAATAACATTAATTAGATACATGAAAATTTTAACATTAGGTTTTTCATGATGTTAAGACATTATTGCTAGTTTTTGGTGTAATATGCTTTATGTTTTGGGTTTGTTTGTTTGTTTTTTTAGTGAGTATCATTAAAGATGCATAGACTGAAATATTGATGAATATATAGGACCTGACTAGAAATAATATAGAAAGAAAGTAGGTGGAGATATAGGTAAAATAAGATTACCCATGAATTTATAAATATTGAAGCTGGGTCATTACAGCTAAATGAGAATTCACTACAGTCTTCTGTTCTGTAGGTGTTGAAATTTTCCCATTAAATAAAGTTAAATAAAATCCTGCCAGTTGAATCTTTTCCAATTTTGTCCTTTTTTATTTGCTTTTTTCTTTAATGACAAACATGTTCTTTTAAATAAAGCACAACCTGTTTTATCAGAACGCCTTCCTTAGTAATATGAATTTTGGCTTGACAGCCAAGATTTGCTTAATTTGCTTGCCCAGCAAATTAAGTCTTATTAACTCAGAATACAAATATTTTGCCTTGGAAAATCCTTAATCAATATTTCCTTGATATATTGCAAAATACTAACAGCTGTCCTGATTTTTCTAGTGTACAGAACTGAAAGAAGTGTGCACCCTTATAAAACATGGAGAAACAGTACTTTCTCATGAAAATTCATTCCTACAACATCCCTCTTTGCCTTACTTTTCATTTACTTGCTGCCCTTGATCACTTTGAGCACTTTCCTTGGGAAAATTGTTTGAACAGATCCAAAGTGAATCGATGCAAAACTGTAGCCCGTTGAGAGGTGGACACCATAAAAGGTAAGGACCTGGTGGTAGCCACATCTCCAAATTTTGAAATTAATTCCTACTTCTCTGCCAGCAGGATCTCTTAGGCCAAGTCAATTAGCTTTGTAGCCCTTAAAAAATCTGTAGATGACTGATATCTTCAGAATATCTATTCAAATGACTTCTCAATCACTTTAAAGATATGTTGGAAGAAGGCAAGTAGTAATTAGAAAGGCCAGGAGTAGGAAAGGAGAGCATTACTAGAACATAATTTTTACTATTTTATTTTAAGCTAATATGATAGGTTTCAAGGTCATCTTCCAAGATTGCACAAAATTTATTCATGTAAATCCTTTCTTATCACTAAATGTTTCTGAATTTCCAAATGCTCTCTAACTCCAAAAATGTCATCTGGAGATCAAAGTTAACTCAGGTGGCAAAAATCTATTCAATTATCTCTCAGTATAACTTTGTAAATATTCTTTTTATCACCAAATACCAAATTACACACCCTCTTTTTCTTAAAACAGACACACACATGCACACAAAACAAAACTTAAACCAAAAGCAAAAAGTAAAATAAAACTAATTGTGAATTTCAAGTATGTGAGTACTGGTTTTTAAAAATAAAAATGTAATTAGGAATTTTTAGCCAAATAGTAGAAACTAAAACAGGCCAGAGAGACATAGGCACTGAAATACACTGTTTGACCTCTGGAAACCAAAAGTTCAAATTTGCATAATCATTAACTTTACCTATTTCTGGTCTTAGCTAGTCCTCTGAAATACCCATTTTGTTTGATATGGGCTCCAAAATATGTTTGGGCAACAAGTGTGATAAGTGTTTACCCTAACACGACACCAACCTTACCCAGTACAAGCCTTAATAACCTTCAGTGACCTGATCCATTCAAAAGTATGTTTCTTGCTGAAAGTGCTTTACTTTTCCCATCACTATTTGCACTTTCCATACAAATTTAAAGCCATGTGAGCTTTATATTAAGCATTAAACATGATTTAAAAATAAATAACAAAGATATTTTTGTCAATCTTAATCTGTACCACATTTTAGTTTGTTGTGGACATTTTTGAAATTATTGATTTTTCTGTGTGCCCTATGCCCTTGCTGAAGTTTGTCCTTACAAACTGTTTATTGTGCCCTGCATGGCTCTGATTTTGAAATTCCAATTTTGAAAGCTTTATTTATCCAGATTCCATGATACTAAATCTGGTGGTCATTTAGTATCCAGTATCCAAATTTGCAAATTTTGTTCCTTCTCCTGTGAGGTCATGGAAGAGAAGACATCAAAATGCATGCTTTTCTCAAAAGGCTATCCAGATTGGATGGCTCTGGAGCAGTCAAGAAAACAAACCAAAATCAGGAACAAGCTTGTCTTCTGGTTTGTTTTGGCTCCTCTGTGGCACTCCTCTTTATATCCCAGGTTGATGCATCAGGAATGTTATGCAGTCAATGTAACATAAGTCATTCAGCTTGAAGAAACTGATTACCTACCATCAAATTTTGTAGTCAGGCTGGCAGGGTAATGTGGGGTATGCTCAGACAGTGGCTAAGTCTCGTCTGGACTTCTAGACTCCAGTGTTGTCATAAGCATGAAGTAGCCTGTGTCTATCTACCTGATAGTAAGAAAACTGGGGAACGCTCGAGGGAGTCCTGGAAAGAGCTCACTGTGGGCCTCATTGACTTCCACAATCACAGCAATATCACTTTGCTGCTGTCTGTTGATAATGTCATTTTTAAATGTTAAGTATTAAGCACTTGGTGCTCCATGACATGTGGTGTTTTGCAGCCCAGAGGATTTATTTGCTCAAGCTCATCATAACATATTGCAGACAAGGCAGTAAGTTATTCCTTTTTATTATGTAATTAAAATATTCACATGGCTAAAAATTTTTAAACAGCTTAAAACAATATATAATGAGAAATGAGTCTCCCTTGTACCTATTTTGAAATTTCCTACGTAACAGGCATAGATAGATAGATGAGTAGATATAGCCACATCTGTAAATATGCATAATAAATCTTATTCATACAAAGGGATATTCTAAAACCATTAAAAAGAATAAAGTTGATCTTTAGATGCTGACATGTAAATTGTATCTAAGAAATATTAGTATAATGTAGAAATGTTTCTTTCACCTAATTATATTTTTTTTACAAATTCCTATGTATAAGTATACTCTATTTTTTAAAAGATTTATTTATTTATTTGAGAGAGAGAGAGAAAACGCACAGGGGTGGGGGGTGGGGCAAAGGGCTAGGGAGAGAGAGTCCCAAGCACACTCCAGCTGAGTGCAGAACCCCACACGGGGCTCCATCTCAACACCCTGAGATCACGACCCTGAGCTGAAACCAAGAGTCAGATGCTTAACTGACTGCACCTCCCAGGAGCCACTCTTATTTAACCAATTTTATTTTGATGAGCATTCAGGTCTTCCCAATATTCTACAGTTAACCTTTTTGTACAGTATCTTCATACTCCATAGGTTATAGGTTTCTGGAAGCTGAGTTACTAGATCTCAGAGCAGAGGTCTTTTGCTCTCTATAAAGAGATCCTATGAATAGTGTATGACTAGGTCTGATTCCGTACATCTTGCTGGCAATTGATATTATCAAATGTTTTCATTTTTATGAAAACACATTACTTACTAGTATTTTTTAACAAATATGTTTGAGAAACATCTATTTATCCACCACTTGTATTTGTTTGGTGTGAACTCACCTTTTGCCCATTTATCCATCTGGTTGTAATTTTTGACTGATTTATAACGCACTTTCATATGTTAAGGAAATTTACTGCAGTTGAGGAAGCTAATACTAAAAAGTTTTTTCCCCTTTATGGTTATACTTAGTTTATGGCATTTTTCCCCCTAAGGATCAAGAATAAAATTTTAATTTATCAGGTGGTCAAATCTGTCCATCTTATTTTCTGTGATTTCTAAGTTTTTATGTCTTGCTCAGAAAGACCTTCTCCAATCGAGCATTATGAAAATATTTGCCTGTTTTAATGACTTTATAACTTTGTATTTCTTATTTAATATTTGAGTCATCTGGAAAATGTTATGTGTAAGGAGTTTGGATCAGTTTTACTTTCCTAATGGCTAGCCTCTTGCTCCCACAACCTTTATTGACTATTTTATCTGATAGAGCATTGATATGAGGTTCCACCCTTATCATATACTAAATTCTAAAATGAATTTGTTTTCATTTCTGAACTTTCTATTTTATTCCATTGATCAAATTAATTTACATGAACTTGAACAAAATATTTTCCAAAGAACACTTGAATGTCCTTTATATCTCTGGCTATTTCATTTATCTATTGCTATGTAATAAGTCATTTCAAAGCTTAATGGCTTAAAACCATAGTTTATTATATATCATGAGTCTGTGGGTTGGCAATCTGGGGGTCTTTCCTGGGATCATTCTTGTGGCTGTAGTCATCTGACAGCTCAACAGGGAGTGGAGGTTCCAGATGGATGCACTCACACATCTGGTGATTAGTGCTGGGTATCTGCTGAAAAATCATGGTTCATTCTCCTCTCATGGCTTTTGATCCCCCAAAAGGTTATTCTAAATTTCCTCATATCCCGGTAGTCTCAGAGTTCCAAGAACAAGCCACAAAGCACAAGCACTTATCAGGTTTCTGATCTCCCCACACTTCCCACCACACACATTTACCAATGTTCCATTGGATAGAACCATGTCACATGGCCTAACTCAAGGCCATGTTTGCCAGGTTGGCAAAAGTGTCTAAGAATTTGTGGACTTTTAATCATCAAACTGACCACTAACTCAATTTCATTTCTAATTTTGTATATTTTTGCTTTCTTTCCCTTATTCTCATTGAGATTGCTTGCAGTTTATATATTTTATTGTCTCAGGGATTCTCTCTCCAGACAACTACCTTGGGTAAATTTGTTCAGTCTAAATTTGTGTGTGTGTCTGCATGAAATGTATATGCATTTTTCTTATTACATATTTATATATTTTATTTATGTGAAATTATATGTAATATAATATATATATTCTCCCCCTTAAGAGCATTGCCTTGGCTTGATTTTTATTGGTCTTACTTTCATTATCCTTATTTTCTAAATATTCTGCTATTGCAATTCTGATTTTATGTTTTGCATTGCATTAGATAAAGAAACTCAGTTTTTGCATATTTATTATGTTTTTATGATCAGAGACTGAACTTTGTAATAGATTGAAATTCTAGCAATTGTTAAGCTATTAATTATGGTCTAATTTATGACCCATTTTTATAAATTGGAAACAATGAATAACAAAGGGCTATTCTATATTTTTAGGTGATAGCCTTTAATGCGTGTGCATATTTCATTGATAAGGGAAACTTTCTAGTACATATGTGTATATAAATATGTTTGCCTATGTGATGTTTTTACTGTTTTGATATTTTAGAGATACAAACATGAATAATTCATAATTCATAAGGGAATTTGTATACATATAATATTGGTCATAAACTAGTCCACAAAGATTCCTCAATTTCTAAATTTAAATTCAATACAAAGTATAACTTCTGATTTTAATTAACAAGTAATAATAAAAATACAATACAAAAAAATCCCTTTCTTAAATAATGTCATTCAAAATGGAAGTCAAAGGCAGCCTGGGTGGCTCAGCGGTTTAGCGCCTGCCTCCAGCCCAGGGTGTGATCCTGGAGACCTGGGATCGAGTCCCACATCAGGATCCCTGCATGGAGCCTGCTTCTCCCTCTGCCTGTGTCTCTGCCTCTCTCTGTCTCTCATGAATAAATAACTAAAATCTTTAAAAAAAAAAAATGGAAGTCAAAATTGAAATTGTAGAATATTTAGAAAACAATGGGAATGAAAATAGAATGAATAGGATATGCATATATCCATGTCCAAACACATATATATTTACACACATATATATGATACATATGTATATCATGTCATTAATTTTGTCATATGGATTCTTTATGTCTTTGCTTATGTTTAATTTGTATATCTATTCATTCTAGTATTTCCTGCAGCATTTGCCTTAATAATTTTGATACGTCATTTCATAAACACTAAGATTTAATCTTCACTTTAGATTGTACTCTTTTTCATAATAAAATTCCTTTTTTCGTCTTCTTTACTGCTTTTTGCCTTGGACTCAAAGTTTTCTGATGTTAATATCATCTCTTTTTCTGGCAGGGGGTTGAGGGCAATTTCCTGGTACGTGATCACTCTGATATTTATTTATTTATTTATTTATTTATTTATTTATTTATTTATTTATTTATTTATTTATTTGAGGTAGGAAGAGGGAGAGAGAAAATCATAAGCAGCCTCCATGCCCAGGGCAGAGCTGATGCAGGGCACAATCTCACAACCCTTAGATCATGACCTGAGGTGAAATCAAACATTGGTCGCTTAACTGACTGACCCACCTAGGCATCTCTGCTGTGATATTCTTTATCAGAGAAATTCAAAAACTTAATTTATTGACTTTGGCTCTCATTCATTTGTTCCAGAGCATGAGCCACCTATGGCAAATTTCTTTTTGTTGCTTGGGGCGTGTTTTCCTCCCACTGGAGTCTTCACCCATCCTTTTCTTGGTATGTTTTCTCCTTTTTTTGTATCTTCACAATTTTGATGATGCAACTCAGCAGTGGTTTGATAGAAAACCTTGGTGAAAATTGAGACACCATAGAAAAATTTGAAACTTGATTATTTTTTCTTCTCTTAGTCCAAGTCTATGTTAGAAGTACTCTGATGTATAGTACCCGGTGCTTACTGTTACCTTAGCATTTATGTTATTATAATTACTTCGTCTGTATTTCTCATTAAATCATTGCTAATTGGAGAATAGTTCCAATACTGCATTACAGTTACTCCAGGGGCTTACTGAAAATAAAGATGGTTGGGTCCCTCCTCACATCTATAGAATCTACCACAGCTATATCTATAGAATCTCCACATCTATAGAGTGGAGCTCAAGCATCTGTATTTTATTTTATTTTATTTTATTTTATTTATTTTATTTATTTTATTTTATTAAGATTTTATTTATTTATTCATGAGAGACACACACGGAGAGAGAGAGAGAGGCAGAGACACAGGCAGAGGGAGAAGCAGGCTCCATACAGGGAGCCCGATGTGGGACTCGATCCCAAAACTTCAGGATCATGCCCTGGGCCGAAGGCAGGCGCTAAACTGTTGAGCCACCCAGGGATTCCCCAGCGTCTGTATTTTAAATCCAAGTCTTAGTAAGCCCTTTTGCATAAACTCTGAGGTTCTTGGAGTTATCCTGATCCTCATGATATCCCTAGACTTTAATATAGTGCCAAACGTTAGAGTAGGGGGTCAAAATATCAGTACAGAATAAAGAAGCAAATGAATAAAGATGTTATGGATTACATGTACCTTCCTTACAGGATATATGTTAGCCAGAGAAGGTGACAAAGGTAGTTAAATTTCAGTTTTCTCTTTTTACCTTTGCCTAGCCTTGGAAGCAGTGTAATGTTTTATGAAGTCTTCCCATGAGTTTTTTCTCTGGTTTTATCATCATCAGGATCCTAAAGAATTATTTCAATGAAATGTACGAAAATGTTTCATGCAATGAAAACCCTGTACTGAAATCACTTGACTCAGAATGTCATTTAGTGATTGATAACTATTTGGCTATAGAAGGAGCATCATCAGCAATCCATCACTGAAAAATTCTGACAGACTTTGCCTTTAGTTGGAACAGATAGGAGAGGATTGCAACAACCATAATATTGTGAAATCCACTGGCACTGGTCTTTCAGACACACGTAGAAATCTCCTTTCTATCTCCTACTCTCTGAAACTCTACCTTTTCAGGAACTGTAATGATGAGACCCTGAGATTACACATGTAAGTAATTAAACATTGGGCATGTACTCATAAATTACAATTATTATTTTTCAAATTATAAATAAGTTGGGAACAAAATAGGAATAAATAATTATGTCCAGGAGGCACTGTAGTTTGATAATCGTAGCTATAGGCAAAGATGATTTCAGTGTTAAATATTAGGTTTATTATGCAGAAAAATGTTTTGACTTATCGAATGAGCACTTGGAAAAGTGGGTAAAACTATATAATACAATATAAATCCAAACTTACCAATCAAAACATGTTTAATTAAAAGGGTTCTGGGAATTAGCATGAAGTCCTCTCCAAATGCCTGAGTGGTGATCATAGAGGAAGAGGGGGTGTTGCCTAATTTGGCAGAAGATTCTGTTCTCTTCAACAAGAACGGTCAGCACATCAATCAAAACAATTGATAGGATGTGTTGAAAATTCAGAAGCATAGGACCGTAAAAGTCCTATTGGCTTAAGCAAATATATGCCAGCGAAGACCTCATATAAGAGCTGAGAGAGAAACAAGCTCCACATCAACATGGAGACAAGATTCTGCTGTCTTTATTTTAGTTTGGCTGAAAATCTGGTTCCTGGCTACCGTTACCCTATGCAATAAATACCAGAATCAAAAATAAAATTTGGGAATAACTTTGATGGGTTGTGTGATGAAATGACACACAATAACATCTTGTTAGATGTTTCATAACATCTAACAAGACTTTTTAAACTATGGCCAAATCTGCCTAAGTGATCTTTTTTGAAATTTAGCCTTATAAATATCACATCTTCAAAATCTCTATTGGATAAGCTTTGACCAATCTGACCTCCTCTTCAGGTTTCAACCCAAAGCAACTATATAGCTCATGTTTAGTAGATAATCACTTTTATTTTCTCGAGGAGAAACAAATATTTTTAGGTTTTTTTTGTTGAATTCATAGAGGCTAGATCAGATATTTTCTTCTACTATGTGGATTTCCATTCCCTCAGTGAATATAAGCTAGCAATATGTTGGTCACTCTTTCACATGCCTGCTATGTTCTGTAAAGCTATTCTGACTTTTCACTTTCCATTTCCATTTATTTTAGAATGTATATCAATTCTGTGGGGGAATATCCCCAAAGAGGACTTACTTTCTTTCCTCTTTCCCTCCCCACCCCACCCAATAGTTTAAATGCAAAAATGGCTTCTAAACCAAGCACAGCAACAAATAAATATATTCTTTCAATAAAGCATCACATTTCTTTCTCAAACACACAGATTTTCGCGAGGCCTGAAGTTCATCAACTTGATTAAAATGTACATTGTGTCTTAATATTTAGGCCACAGAATAATCATTAAGATTCAGAATGTTTTAGCACCACTGAATCCATACCCCTTCAGGTCCAAGTTTATTCTAAAATAAATTGTGATGTAGAACAATTTTCAATTCACAGGGCCTAAAATCACGATTATTTATAGCACTCATTATTTGCTATTTCATAATAATCACAGTGCCATTTGTTGAGTAAAAGCACCATAATAAATTCTTTACACACACCATCTCATTTTTTATTGTCTTACCTTCTTTTATCTCAGCACTAAGCAGAGACACTTGAACAAATGGATATAGTGTGAGTGCATGAATTAAGACATATAAACTTGATTTCAGATTGTTTATAATTATGAAGATGAAACTAACGGCAGATTTTTCTTCTGAAACTATCAGTTGGCTTTTATGAAGCATTTATTAACAGCAGGTACTGTTGACTACCCAAGACAAGACATGCTTTGTCTTGTTTCATCTTCAGAATAACCTTACTAGGTAGATACCATTATCATGATCCCTTCTTGCAAGATCCAGGAGGTAGAGACACAATGTAGCTGTAGGATTAAGCAGTTTGCCCATGGGCATAACATTCAAGTGTAGTAAAATAGGAGTACAAACCATGTGACCTAGCACAGAGAATACAGTTTAACCCAAATGCACTACCGTGCCTCCCAGTGGCAACGTTGGTGGGATTTACATGATGAACACAACTCCCTGATGCCAACACCTACTATCCCCAGGCCCAGTGAGAAGGAAAGGAATGATACCCTCGCCCAACCCTCTCTCATCCCAGCAGGTTGGCAGTGCTGCCAGTAGAGAAGAGGAGGGAAGTATGTCAAAGCACTCCCTGAAGCCCTGAGAAAACTGGACCCTGGCCCATCCGAGCGGAAAAGCAATCAGCAATAGTTGTAGAATCTGGTATGTGCACATGTGTTTTCCTTTTATAGAACTGCCCCAGATTGAAAACAAGCCCATTTAAAAGAGGTTACTTGGGGTCGTCATGATTCTTCATAAGGTTGGCTAGGCGTTCAGAGACTAGGCTGACCAGAGAAAAGTGACTCCAAATCTTTTTGAAACATGCCACTACAACATTTACATCCTGACACTTAAATACAGTACTAGAAAATACATTTAAACCACTGTGTTATAATTAAGTTGCTGATTCACATTTAAGGTCTATGGCATCAACTAATTTAGAGTACAGTCAGGGGAGAAGGCCTCAGTATAAAGAGGTGACCGCAAGGGAAACCCAAGGATATTTTTCCCTTGGGTCCCTTTAGCAAAATATTTCTTTTGTGTTTTTAATTATCCAAAACAGAAATTCCTCAGAAAGAGAAAAATACAAAGAAACAACTTCTATACAGGAGTCATAAGCTAATTTATCCTTCATTAATCAAGAATCATTTATTTACACCTTTTGACCTAATAATTCCACTTTTAGGATCTTTCAGGATTATCATTTAGATCGCCAGTCATAAAGATTTGTATTCTGACATTGAATTGTAATCCAGATTTTGTAACTCTGTGGGAGAGAGGACTGTTTCTGATTCTTTCTTTTGAGGTAAGTATTTGGTGTTATTCACTGTGGCACTATTTGTAATAGAAAAAAATTAATGATAGAGAAAATTTTAGTAAATTATAGTCATTTATACAATGAAGTATTCTACAGCAATAATACATCATGCTATCAATGACTAGGGGCAACAGGAAGTGTTTCTGATATTATACCAAAGTGAAAAAAAGATATACAGTATGATCTCAATTTTGTAAGAGAAAATTATATATGCATCAAAAAGGACTAAAAAGAACATATATTAAAATGTGATATTGGATATCTCTAGGTAATGAGCTTATGGGTGATTTCTTTTTCTTATACTTTTCAGTCTAAATCAATTTTTTTACAATGATGATATATTATTTTTCATTTTTACCAGAATCAAAATCAAGAGAGTCATTTAGTTTATTTTAGGGAAAAAGGAAAATCATTTGCTTAATTCCCTCAATTTTGAATACTTCTTTCCCAGTGGGAAAAAAAATGGTCTTAATGTAAAGTCCATATTTGCATTATGAATATGAAATTATTCCCAATTATTTACTCCTTAAAATAAGGTCTTCCAAGTAACATACAATCATGAAGTAAAACCAGTTGTTGAGAAGTTAACTGGGTTGTTTTCACAATAATGCAGAAAAGTAAATATTGTTATTTGCTTCATGTTACAGAAAAGGAAACTAAGGCACAGAGAGACTCAGTAATTTGACCATGGCTAGCAACTTGTAGATCTGGGGTTGAACCTAAGTACCCCCTTCACAGACTGCCACAGGAGATGTGAGAACCGACCCAAAGTTTTAACTGTATGCCAATGCTTTCACGTGAACTTTCAAAATATGCAAGTGAATAAATTATATACACGATCCTTTAATTTGGGCTAGAGTAAATAATGATTGAAACATTGTGTAATTATATAAATATTATGAGTTCCTGCTTCGAAAATATTTCACAATTTATCATCTGAGTAAAGTATGTCGACTTAATGATTTTGAATTTCTGATGTTTTCTCATTCCAATTTTCTTTGATTAATTCTGAGTTTATTGATAGAACATAAAACATGTAAGGCATAATCAATATGCAATGATTTTTTAAAACCTTGATTATGAATAATTAAATTGGGTTAGAGTGGATTCTGAGGATGCTGTGTACATGTATATTGCCAGTGGGAATAAAAGTGGAGGATAGCTTCTGAAATGTTAGAGGAGTATGATACAATTTGCAAAAAAAAAAAAAAGGATGAGTTTCAAGTTCAAGCTGTGCTCAAGAAGGATATTATTGACACTGAATACCAAATAGTGACTAATTCTCTATCATTTTGGTCAGTTCTGGAATGCAACATATACGATTTTTTTTTTTTGCACATTTGCTTTCCTGATTTGGATTTTCTAAGACTAATCTAAGTCAGAATTTCTATTTCTTCGGCCAGATAAACTGATGGTAAGGTGAAGCAGTCCCACTCTTTTTAAGAGGAAGCAATCACCTAGGTATTTACACTGTAGATACCATCAATCTGTGTCTTAGGACTCAGGATATGTGTGCTCTCTACACTAAACCATGCTACACATGACTGAACTGGAAGGAGAGCTAATCCTTGATAACCTAACTGACTGAAACTGACATATTGGAACAGATGGAACAAAAGTAGCAATTCTTTTGATTGTAGAAATCTACTCTCAATCTTTTTTCCACCCCAACACACCAAGGGATATGACACATCTCACTGTTACCAGTGGGTCACTAGAGCACAGATCTCATGAGGGATAAGGGAAAATAATAGGTATATATAATCCTGAAGGGAAGATATATGTGTTTTTAAAATCCCATCAAAGAGGGGCAACTGGGTGGCTCAGTCTGTTAAACATCATACTCTTGATTTTGGCTGAAGTCATGATCTCAGGGTCCTGAGATTAAGCCCAGCCACTCAGGGAGTCTGCTGGAGGATTCTCTCTGCCCCTCTGCCCCTTCCCACCACTTGTACCCAGAGGCATGCTGTCTCTCTCTCTCTCTCCCTCTCTCAAATAAATAAATAAATAAATAAATAAATAAATAAATCTTTAAAAAATAATAAAATAAAATATGATCAAAGGGATTTGGATCAACCACCTAGCTCATCTTAGAAAATGACTCAGTGATAAAGCAATTTCTAAGGAGCTAAATTCCGCACATTCAGTGAACATTCTATAAATATTCATCACAGATAATGAGGACCGTTATTATTGTCACTAATAACAGTTACTGCATTCTCTAGATTTTTTTTAAAATGTAGTACCATAATCATTCTGAAGAATTGTGCCCCTGTTTATGCTAAAGATTAGTTTTTATTTTTAAGTGTACGAGGGCCTTATAAAATAAGAACCTTTAAAACTATTAAAAGATCATTTTTATTTCATCTTGTTGAATTCCTGCCTCTACTAGAGATCTAGAGACACAAACACTGTTTTTCAAATACTCAACAGGCATCACCAAAGAAAATTGTTAGTTCAGGCTGCTATAAAAAAATACCATAGACTGAGTGGCTAAACAACACACGTATTTCTCACAGTTCTGGAAGCTGGCAAGTCCAATACCAAGATGCGGGCCAACTATTTCCTGGTTAAGGGCCTTTCCTGGCTTTCAGAGAGCCACCTTCTTGCTGTTTCTCATTAGGCAGAGAGAGGGCGCTGGTCTCCCTGTTCTTAGAAGTACGCTAATGCCATGATGGGGGAACCACTGTACTGACCTCAAATAAAACTAATTGCCTCTCAAAGGCCCCACCTTGAAATACCATCACACTGGGATTAGGGCTTCAACATGAATTTTGTGGGGGGACACAAACATTGAGTCTACAGCAACAATAATATACAAAATTCAATCATAACACTAATAGTAATACATTATTTGCCCATAAAATGTCATGGATAAAGAAGCTTGCTTCTATTTGTAACTCTGTCTTAGTTTCTTCTCTCATTTGTGATAGCATTTTTCATAATGCCCCAACTAGGGAGTATGAAAGGAGGAAAAACTCCTAAAGAAGGATATTCACCCAAGGCACCTGGGTGGCTCAGTGGTTGAGCGTCCCTCTGCCTATGCCTCTGCCTCTCTCTGTGTCTCTCATGAATAAATAAATAAAATCTTTTTTTTTTACAAAAGAAAGATATGCACAATTAGAGGTATTATAATACACTCTGGTTTGATTCTAACCAGGTCCTTGGAGTCTTGGAGCTCTACATTATGGAGGAGACAGCCTTTTCAATGAGGTCCTTTGGAAATTCAAGTAAGTAAATGACTTAAAATTAAGTCTATCTAAGGTGGACTACATTTACATAATTCTGAAGGACTTTTTCTCATTAATTGAAATTCTCTCTTGTCCATTCTTCCTCCCTCCTTCTCTTTCTCTTCTCTTTTTTTTTTCTTTTTACTTTTACTTTTTTGGAAATGATAGAACTGATGTGTTTGGTAGAAGTGAATACTGTCTCTCCAGGATAAAATGGTGGTGGCATCCAAAGATATATTAGCTAGCAATACTACAATTTTCAGAAGGAAACACAAAGGAGTTACTTCAATTTAATTGCTTTATCAAAAGATAATTCCTGCTTCTTATTGTCTCAAATAGGCCCTAAGCAGTTCCTATTAAGAACAGGTAAAACCAAAGGATGTGCGCAGTGAGACACATGACCATGAAACCTAATGTTTTGTAAACTGAGCAGAGAGGTTTCCAAGCACCTCAATTAGTTCTCCCCCAAGAGTAGCATAATGTTCAAAATCATTGCAAATGCTCATCAGACTAAAATGAGAGAACAGTAGAGAAAAATCTAATTGCTTCAGTCTATCTAACATTTTAGTTTCTCTATAAAGAGATGAAAAGAATATGCATATGTAATTTTAGGATATCCTCAGGGACATTTTGTTTTTGGACTGATGTTAGCTCACTCAGACCACATACAAAAACTTTCCTACATAAGACTTGAGAGACTCAACAAAAGGTTAATTAGCGGAGACAAATGCTGTAACTTCAAACAACAGGTGACTTGTGCTCAGGTGTCTGGTCTGTTATAGGAGCCCTTATTTTCTACCTAGATTTTTTCTTCATCATAATTAGAAAAATTACTTATGATATCATTGTGAAATTATGGGAGAATTAAGTATCTTTGATACTCTACAGGACGTTGTGTGTGATCCTAAATTTTCTAATTGATGGCTACATTGTAATTCCCTAACTCTACTTAAATAATTCACTGAAACTATAAATCCTGTTCCTTATATATAAAGAAATAATCATAGATCAAAACCAAACGTACATAATTCTTCTTGTTCTATTACGTTTTCCATATAGGCTCATACTTAATTTTCCTAGTTTTTCTAAGCTGTCTCCTTAACATTTATTGAGTGATTTGATAGAAGTTCTTTTTATCTCTATTACTAAACTAAATGGCAGAGCAGCGAGATGGAAGAAACCTGAGATCTTTCCAGCCCCAGATGTCCACCTCCCCTTTGACTGTTTTAGAAAAGAGAAAAATAATTCCTCCCCTGTGTAAGCCACTGTTCTCTGAGGCTCTTTGTTATAATGACTTACCATGTACTCTAACCCTCACGGGGGAGGATTTTTACAAAATTCTCTCATTCTGTTTCAGTTTCTGAATGTCTCCTATTCTTGTTGGGTACTGGGTATAAAATGGTGACCAAATCTAATCTCAGTCATCGTAAAACTTAGAGAACAATGGAGGAGAAGCACATTATACAAATAACCACGCAAATAAACATAGAACTACAAACTGTGACAAGTTCCATCATTTAGGGACATTCAGGACAAGAAAAGTCCCCTTGCATGGGATGACTTCCAAAATACTTGAAATCTCAAATTCTCACTGCTTCTTACATAGAAACAATTATTTCTAGCATTCCTCTCACGATGGGTTTTGGAGTTTCTTTATAATTCTGAGTCATTACGCTAAACTTACCCCCTTCTTGATATTCAGTGACTCAAATGGCATTTATCAATTCAGATGTGATCCACCAAGAACAGAGTTTGAGTCCGTATTAGTTTTCTATGGCTGCTACAACTAATTACCACAAATGTAGTAGCTTAAAACAATGCAAATTTATTTTCTCTTTTGAAAGTCCAGAATGAGTCTTATGGGGCTGAAATCAAGGTGCTACAGGATTGGTTCCCTCTGGAGTCTCTAGGGGAGAACTTGTGTTCTTGCCTTTTCTAGCTTCTAGAAGCCATGACATTCCTAGGCCAGAGGCCCCTTCCTTTTGTCGTCACATTTCTTCCACCCTCCACCCCGCCCCGCCCCTTCACTTCACATTTTCCTTCTTCTGCAGTCACACCTCCAACTCTCTCCTTGTAAGAAGACTTCTTATAAAAATTATAGTTTAGGCCTACCTGAGGAATCCGGGATAATCTCTGCATCTCAAGATCCTTAATTTAATTGTATCTACAATGATCCTTTTGCTATGTAAGATAATATTAATATTCATCGGTTCCAGGCATTAGGACTTGAATATCTCTGGAAGCCATTATGCAGCTGAGCATATACTCATACTCCAGGCTACAATTAAATTTATTAGCAGAGAAAACTTCAAAATTATTCATACACATTAACAGGCATCTGGCTTTCCCTGTACTTATGTACTTAGGTTTTTAGTACTCAAGTGAAAGACCAGATATTCAGTATCCTTATTAAATTCTGTCTGTGGAATTTAACCCATGGACTTTTCGAATCCACACTCTTTCATATGGCATATTTAACAATCAATCCACTTCATCTCCAAAGTATCAAAGGATTTCAACCCAAGTTGATTTTGTTTGCTTTTAAAAGTCTGATACAACAAAGTTTCAGTATATGCAGGCAGGGGAGTATCAGAGGTCAACAGCCCTGAGACCAAGGCTGAGGAAAACAATAAAGCTAGCAGGAATGCTACTAAAGAGAGTTGCACAAAGTCCCTTCACAGTCGCCCCAGACCACTGTTCTCCTTGGTGTTGGCATCATGGGACTCCAATCCAGTGTGTGGGCCATGGATATGGAAACCATTTCTCAGTAGGGATAGCTAAGGCCAATGATTTCAGGACTTCAGTTACAGCAGAATTTGGTGTAAGACTGAGGGCATAGGCGATAGAGTTCAACCTTCTCAGGGCAGAGAGCTAGCAAAATCCAAAAGATGAGCCCACCTGACTGAGGTTCAGACTAGAGTTTCTAGCCCAGGGAAGAAGGGTACTCACCAGAAAACCAAGACAGAAGTCCAGTCGTGTTACTGAGCCAACATGGAAGGAGGCTGCAGCTCAGCCAGTAGGCAAATGCTCTACTGTGTCACTTACCAGGCAGGGGTGATGAAGGCCGTTTCAAGATTCCACTCTTCGATATGCTGGTCAGGCCTGAATCAGAAATCAGGGGACTGAGACTCCGGGTTGGAAGTCTTGGAGAGTGTCTGGGGAAGAGAGGGATGCACCCATTACAGAATTTCAGCCCTACAAGACGTGTGGAAAAGGTGCTAGTTCATTACCTTTACTCTTTAAAATGTATCTACCCTTGCTCCAACCTCTTTATCAGAGTTGGAAAATTGCCCTCTGCCCCTTAAGGGCAACACTCTGGCAAAGTATTTAAGATGCTCCGGGAATAACAACTAAGATGCACCTAGGGTGTGTAGTACTCTTCTAAGTGCTTTGAAGTATGGTAACCTATTTAATCCTCACAACCCACAAGGACTTATTTTACAGATGAAGAAATTGAAGCATGAAGAGATTAAGTAACTGGATCAAGGTTACGTAGCCACTAAAGCTTTAAACACGGGCACTTCCCTCCGGGCCATACTTGTAGCCATCAAAATATGCCACCTCTTTTGCACAATTGCTTCTTGGCACCCCTTGCCTTGTGCATGACCAAAGCCCAATAAATATCTGCTGGATTGGCAGACAAATGAGGATGGATGCCTTACTGAATGAATAGATGAAAGAAACCCCAGCTTGGAGAATTCAAGCTTTATTTGATCAAGAAGACCTCCTGAGAATCTTCCTATTAAGCATGCCTCCATAAAGCAGAATAGTGGCACCTCAACCCGTCTTTGCTGTTTATTACCAAATGCTTTCTGTGAAGCTTCCACAACTAAAATAGGACCAATTGGCTAAATACCACAAATAATATATGCAACTCTTTTTTTTAATTTAGAAGTGAAAGGGAACATTAGAATAAATGGAAAAAGAATGTTCTGAGCCAAACATAGAAAATTGCCTACACTCTTCCATTATTCTGTTTTTATGTGTCAGAAATAGTTCTTTAAATACTCGTTATTCATGTTTCTAGCAAAAAACAGAGTGTTACATTCTGACTTGAATGAAAGATTGGAGGAGGCTTTGTCATCAACATCCTCCCTGCTGGCATAATTATTTTCTTCATTACATTGTAGAATTAAGTCAAGATTATAAGTGATTTATTTTTCTGGCATTTTATTTTATTTTTTTTATTTTTTTATTTTTAGAATTTCTGGCATTTTATAACACTTGGTGATAGACAGTTCTCCTACTATTTTTACTTATCTTATTTTGGCATTTTGATTTTTCTGGTTGAGTTGATTGAGCATAATTCTATTAGAAGTGTTCTCAACAAATAAAGAATTTTCCCCAGGTATCTTTTGTACTCTAATGCTCTAAGAACACATTTCCATCTAAAGTAACAATTCTCATCCCAACAAATATTATCCAAATGGGCCGGAGTGAAAAATATCTTTCTAATTCTTCTGAATCAAAATCCTTTTTTATGTAATGTGGGAAAGAAAACATATAGGGCAAAAAAAAAATCAGACATTTCCTTAAGCATTTAGGTTTTCATCCAAGGATTGTTAGCCTAATCACATAGCATGGCAGAGTGTTTGAACATATTTAAATCTTATAATGCAGTAGATTTTCAAATAATTGAAGGCTGTACGGTGCCCTTGATAAAAGTTACTTTGTACAGAGTCCGTGTGGATTGACTTTCGAGAAATTATTTGCTTGTTTTGTGGCTTTTGGCTTCCAGCCCGCTTAGCTTAGGCCTTGTCTGGTCATCTGGCCATATTTTCACAACAACTCAAGTGATAGGATCTTTTCCAGTATCATTTGCAATGCCTTGCAGCTGTCCTTGTTGCCTGGCTATTTACCCAGACAGAGAGCAAAGGGCAAATTGTTTTTTTCAATTGAACTCAAGCAAAAAACACAAAAATTTTCTTTATTTTTAGTTTCCAGTCCCACCTAGGTCATATGTAGATTTCTTTTTTACCATCTCTTCAACAACTAATGGCTTGATGCCCTGATCTCTACGTCAAGGTGGTCTTCTATAGTCATTCTTCCAATTATTCATTCACTAACTTGTTCATTCAAAAAAAATTTCATTGAGTGCCTAACATGTGTCTAGTTCTACAACATACAAGTAAATAATTATTGGTCATTGCCCTTGAAGACTTGACAGCCTAGTAGAAATGAGAGATGTGTAAACAGGCATCAGAATGTCATGTGCAAAGTGCCAAGTGGTATTAGAGAGGTAAGTAGGAGTGTTGCGGGATCTCAGATGAGAGAACAGTGGGGACCGTGGAGGCATTGGGAGGGAGGACTAGGAACATATTTTGATTTGGGGGAACTTTTCAATGGTTTTGATTCATTTCCATCATCATTATATTATGTATGAGGCAACATATGCTAGAAAGAGAGCAGACTCGAAACCCAGTTCTGCCCCCTACTACTTTATGTCTTTAACAAATTACTTAACCCTTCCATGCCTGGTGCATTAGAGCTTTATCAGGATTGGATAGTGGCTGACCCACTTCCAAAGCCTCTTTCTATTTACGAGAATGTTCTCATTGCCTAAGTCTTGGTGTTGGTCAACTTGTGCAAATAAATAAATAAATAAATAAATAAATAAATAAATAAATAAATAAAATAATAAACAAGACAATGATACTTGCTCTCCTCACACTCCTGGCAACTCTACTCAGCCAATCCTCAACCGCTGAGCCACCCATGAGTCCCAAGTTTGATAAATTCTTTATAGGTTTTGGATGCTAACCCTTTTAAAATATATATATAAATTTATTTTTTATTGGTGTTCACTTTGCCAACATATAGCATAACACCCAGTGCTCATCCCGTCAAGTGCCCACCTCAGTGCCCATCACCCAGTCATTCCCACCCCCCACCCACCTCCCCTACCCTAGTTCATTTCTCAGAGTTAGGAGTCTCTCATGTTCTGTCTCCCTTTCTGATATTTCCCACTCATTTTTTCTCCTTTCCCCTTTATTCCCTTTCACTATTTTTTATATTCCCCAAATGAATGAGCCCATATAATGTTTGTCCTTCTCCGACTGACTTACTTCACTCAGCATAATACCCTCCAGGTCCATCCACATCGAAGCAAATGGTGGGTATTTGTCATTTCTAATGACATCCAACAAGGCTTTTCTTAGTGGTTCCTGCCACCCAGCCTTCAATGGAGCTCATTTTTAGGACCTGATTCTCTAGCTTTCCTCACATACTTCCAATAAATTCCTTTTCTGATTAAGTTAGCCAGGGTTCCTTTCTGTTGCTTGCTACCAAGAATGCTGGGTAAAACGCTCAGTTAATGCCTCAGTTAAGGCTTTGTTCATTCATGGTTTTGTTGATGAATTAAAATGAGAAAGTGGGTGAAGTCCATAATGCAAAGTATCTGGTACATGATGGATTCGTTATCAGTGTTGGATTCTTAAGCTGTTTGAATCTTGAGCCAGAGTAACCTGACAATCATATCGCCAAGGCTTCTCAATAGGTACTGGATAGTGGGGATCAAAATACTACTTCACTGGTAATTGTACCTAATAATAATCAATGTAGAGCTTTGGTGGAGCTGGTTTAGAGCATATGACTTTAGCTTTGAGTGGTAAAAGACTGTTTCACATTTTTGAAGCCCAAACTCAAATTTAGAAACCTTCCAATATCCTGGTTGACTATAGGTTATAAAAATATTACCATCTTTCTCAGACAGGGAAGAGACAGAGACCCCCGTGCACTTATATGTGGTGTGAAGACATCCACTAGTGAATGTAAGTGTGTACATCTCTCTCTCTTTGAACTCCCTTTTTGGACCTCAGGCATAAGGAGTTGAATTACTCACTACTCACCCACACACCACTGTTCCTAGCATAATATCATTTTAGCCTGAATGAGGCCCCTCTCCTGTTTCATTTTAATATAAATATCACCTTTGTTCTCAAGTATCGCTTCCTATTCCACCCATAAGCATGCTCTAAGATGATTGATATATGTCCTTTACATATCCTAGTAGACTATGTAGCTCTTGTTGGGTATGTGCTCAATGTACACAACATTGTTGAGCTATAAATCCCTTAGGTTTATAGAGATTTCTTAGGTTTCTTACTGTGTTAACACAAAACTTACTGGTTTTTTTTTTAAACCAGACAAGACTGTTTTAAAGATTGATTAGCTTGTTTGTGTGTTTGGTACTTCTCTTTTAACTACCGCATAATGCACCCCACAGTATGCATCTACCACATTCTGTTCATCCATATTGCCAAGGTGGGTGAAAACTACACTGCCTCCTATTCCTACTACCTCAAATATCACGAAGACAAACATTCTTGTATCTATATATGTATATGTATCTTGTATCTGTGTATATGGACCCGTGGAAGAGTTTCTCTGACCTACACCTCAAGGGGTTAATTTTTGGGCTATAGGGCATAAACATATTTATTTCTCCAATATTTATTTCCAGAATATCTATGACCATTTACACTTCTGCCAACAGGGCATGAGGGTTTCTATCTATACACATCTTGAACACTTAGTATCATGCACATTTTAATTTTTATCATACAAATGGGAGTAAAGTGGTATGTTATAAATATCTAAATATGTATTTTTCTGATTACTAATGAGTTTGAGCATCTGTTCATGTACATGTTAGCTATTTCCCCCTTGTAAAGTATTTCTTCATATCTTTTGTTCATTTTTCTATCTGCTCTCCTGTATATACATGGGACCATTAATAAGCTGTCTATTTTGTTCTGTTAGTTTGTCTTTTCCTAAATTAGTACTGTACTGCTTTTATTTCTATGACTTTGTACTGTCCCTTAAAGGGTAAACATCTCAACTTTGCTCTCTATTTTCAAAATTAACTTTTTATGAACCTTTATGCTTCCACATACTTTTTATTTTATTTTTTTTTAAATTTTTATTTATTTGTGATAGTCACAGAGAGAGAGAGAGAGAGAATGAGGCAGAGACACAGGCAGAGGGAGAAGCAGGCTCCATGCACCGGGAGCCTGACGTGGGATTCGATCCCGGGTCTCCAGGATCGCGCCCTGGGCCAAAGGCAGGCGCCAAACCGCTGCGCCACCCAGGGATCCCCCACATACTTTTTAGAATGAGTTTGTAGAACTCTTAATAAGTATGGTGGAAATTTATTGTGAGTGAATAGGTAATGACTTTTTAATATTAATTATTGAAAAAGTTAGAATTTTCTGTTTTTCTACAAATTTATATATTTCATCTGGGCTATACTATGTATTTGCAAATAGATGTCTATAATTTTCAATTAAGTTTTAGATATTTGTTTTGTCTAGTTATTTTATCCTTTCACACTGCATTTTTATTTACATTTTCTTTTTATATAATTTGTCTTGCAAGAGATTTATGCATTTTATTAATTCTTTCACAGAGTGATTTATGAAAAGCTTTATAATTTTTCCTCTAAGGACTACTCTAGCTCTTCTGCACAGTTTGACATGTACTATTTTGTCATTTGATTCTAAATATTCCATTAGTTCTCTAATGATTTCTTCTTTAACTCTAAGTTCCACAGTATTGTACTTTTTGTTTTCTGTAGTTTTTAGTTTTCAGAATGATTGGATTTTATTAGCCAGATTTTTGCTACTAAATTCTAATTTTGTTTAAAGATTTTATTTATTTATTCATGAGAGACACAGAGAGGGATTTTTTTTTTTAGGATTTTATTTATTTGTTCATAAGAGACACACAGAGAAAGGCAGAGACACAGGCAGAGGGAGAAGCAGGCTCCATGCAGGGAGCCCGATGCAGGACTTGATCCCCGGACTCCAGGATCACATCCTGGGCCAAAGGCAGACGCCAAACCACTAAGCCACCCAGGGATCCCCTAATTTTGTTGTCTTATAGTTAGAGGATATAATATCTATAATGTTAATTCTTTGGATATTATTGACAAATCTCTTGTGGCTTTGCTTATGATTTGTTCTTCACAATTGTTCCATTTTTGCACAAAACAAACACAAATTTATCAATGCCTATATAGATTTATTACTTCAAACTCAATGTATTATTCAAACATCTTGTCTTTGATTATATTTCATCTGATTGCTTATCAATTTCTAAGAGGAATTTGTTGAAACCTTAACTATAATTATTAATTCATCTCTTTCTCCTAGTAGCAATGACTTATGTATTTTAAGACTATGTTAATGATTTTATGTATTCTTATCCTTTTAACCATTTTTAATAACTTTGTTTCTTATAATTTTTTATTCTTGGATTTTACTTTGACACAAAATTGCTACTCATATTTTTGTGACATCCTCTTCCATTTATTATTCTAATGATCTGTCGCTTTTTGTTTTAAGTATGCATTATTACTGCCAGTCCTTTATTTTTTCTGATCTGAAACCCTCCGTATTTTATTTATTTTCTATTTCAAGTTCTTATTTAAATTCGAGTTAGTTAACAGATGGTAAAATTGGTTTCAGGTGTAAATAGTGATTCATCACTTACATATAACACCCAGTGCTCATTACAACAAGTGTCCTCCTTAATACCCATCATCCATTTAGCCCACCCCCCATCCACCTGTCTCCATCAACACTCAGTTTGTTCTCTATTGTTAAGAATCTCTTCTGGTTTGATTCCTTCTCTCTTTTTTTCCACCTTCCCCTATGTTCATCTGTTTTGTTTCTTAAATTTTACTTATGAGTGAAATTATATGGTATTTGTCTTTCTCTGACATGTTTAGCATCATGCTGTCTAACTCCATCTACATCATTGCAAATAGCAAGATTTCATTCTTTTTAATGGCTGAGTAATATTCCATCAATGAATGAAAGACCTAAGTGTGAGACAGGAAACCATAGAAATCCTAGAGGAAAACACAAGCAGCAATGTCTTTGACCTCAGCTGTAGCAACTTCTTACTAGACATGTTGCTGGAGGCAAGGGAAACAAAAGCAAAAATGAACTATTGGGACTTCATCAGATAAAAAGCTTCTACACAGCAAAAGAAACAATCAGCAAAACTAAAAGAGCAACCTGTGGAATGGGAGAGGATAGTTGCAAATGATACATCTGTTAAAGGGTTAGTATCCTGCTTTGTTAGTTTTCCCCATTCTCACTGGTGTGAGGTACGACCCAGCAATTGGACTGCTGGGGATTTACCCCAAAGATGCAGATGCAATGAAACACCGGGACACCTGTACCCCGATGTTTATACCAGCAATGTCCACAATAGCCAAACTGTGGAAGGAGCCTCGGCGTCCATCGAAAGATGATGGATAAAGAAGATGTGGTCTATGTATACAATGGAATATTCCTCAGCCATTAGAAATGACAAATACCCACTATTTGCTTCGACGTGGATGGACCTGGAGGGTATTATGCTGAGTGAAGTAAGTCAGTCGGAGAAGGACAAACATATGTTCTCATTCATTTGGGGAATATAAAAAATAGTGAAAGGGAATAAAGGGGAAAGGAGAAAAAATGAGTGGGAAATATCGGAAAGGGAGACAGAACATGAGAGACTCCTAACTCTGGGAAATGAACTAGGGTAGGGGAGGTGGGTGGGGGGTGGGAATGACTGGGTGACAGGCACTGAGGTGGGCACTTGACGGGATGAGAACTGGGTGTTATGCTATATGTTGGCAAAGTGAACACCAATAAAAAATAAATTTATATATATATTTTAAAAGGGTTAGCATCCAAAACCTATAAAGAATTTATCAAACTTGGGACTCCTGGGTGGCTCAGCGGTTGAGGATCTGCCTCCTTTGGCTCTGGTTGTGATCTCGGAGTCCAGGGATCAAGTCCCACATTGGGCTCCCTACAGGGAGCCTGTTCTGCCTCTCTCTGTGTCTCTCATGAATAAGTAAATAAAGTCTTTAAAAAATAATTCATCAAACTTGACACCCCAAAAATAAATAATCCAGATAAGAAATGGGCAGAAGATATGAATAGATATTTTTCCAAAGAAGACCTCAAAATGGTTAATAGACACATGAAAAGATGCTCAGCATCACTCATCATCAAGGAAATACAAATCAAAACCATGATGAAATACTATCTTACATCAGTCAGAATGACTAAAATTAACAACACAGGAAACAAGTGTTGGCGAGGATGTGGAGAAAGGGGAACCCTCTTACACTGTTGGTGGGAATGCCAGCTGGTGCAGCCACTCTGGAAAAACAGTATGGAGGTTCTTCAAAAAGTTAAAAATAGAACTACTCTATGACCCAGCAATTGCATCTAGGTATTTACCCAAATGATACAGAATACTGATTTGAAGGGGGACATTTACCCTGGTGTTTATAGCAGCATTATCAACAAATAGCCAAACTATGGAAAGAGCCCAAATATCCATCAGCTGATGAATGGATAAAGATGTGAGATATAGGGCAGCCCGGGTGGCTCAGCGGTTTAGCGCCGCCTTCAGCCCAGGGCGTGACCCTGGAGACCCCGGATCGAGTCCCACATCCGGCTGCCCGCAAGGAGCCTGCTTCTCCCTCTGCCTGTGTCTCTGCCTCTCTTTCTCTCTCTGTCTCTCATGAATAAATAAATAAAATCTTAAAAAAAAAGATGTGAAAAAAAAAGATGTGAGATATATATATATGGCATATATATGCAATAAATTGTACTCAGCCATCAAAAAGAAACACTGCGTTTTCAAACATTGTACATTTTTAGCATTATATCAGAACTTCTTTCTCTGTATTGTTTTCTATTTTCTACTTATCTGTGTTTTCTCCTTTTCTGCCTTCTTTTTCTTTTTTTTTTTTTTTTTTGGTAGGGGTAAAATTTTCTTCTACTTGTTTGAAGATTAACTTCTTAAACTTAATACTTTTATCATCCCCTCAAAGAAGACAAGTGATTTAGCATCCTCTCCATATCCTCAACCCCTTCTATCTCATTCCTTGTTCTGGAATGTCATGAATATACTCTGTGGTCCCCACTAATCTCCACTAAATTATTTATTCATCTTCTTTTTCCTATATATTACCCTGGATTAATGTATCTCTGCTGCTGCTCTACTTCCTACAAAAATGCTTTCATCTTTGCTTGGAAAACCTTCTTTTTATTTATTTATTTATTTTTTATTTTTTGGAAAACCTTCTGAGGCTTATGTATCTAAGAATATTTTTATAGTACTTCACATTTAAATTATTAAACTGGATATAAAATTCTATATTCAAAATTTTTCTTTTTCAGCACCTAGAAAATATTACTCCATTATCTTCTTTTTTCCTGTGTCTCTCTTCCAAAGTTTTATATTAATCTTATTTTGTTTCCTTTATAAATGTTTTGCTCTTTTCCTCTGGATGCTTTAAGAATGTTCTCTTGGATGTTTATAAATTTCATAATAATGTTTGTGTGAGGCATTCCTTTTTCTACCCTATTTGTTTCTAGATATATCTGGCTTTTAATTTCTTCTCATATTTCCTATATTATGATTTATACATCTTCATACTTCCTCTTTCGTCACCATGTTTGCTAACTCTTCTTTAAGGAAATATATTCTCTTTTTTCCTGTGACTGTTCTTTGAGAGAATTCTTTGACCAGCTCATAAGCATACTTAAATTATATTCTTTTTAATATTTAGCCCATCTTTTCAGCTGTTTATGTCTACTACAATGTTTTTCATACCCATTATTTCCAATAGGCTCTTCTTATAACTGCATGCTTCCGTGTCTCTTTTATCTCTTGGAGGAAATATTATGTTTATTTCAAATTCTCTTTAGTCTGTTTCATTAATCCTGCCTTATCTAACATCAAACATTAATTTTTTATCTCTTTTATAAAATATATGTTTTCCTCTTATGTCTGGTTATTATTCCTGAGAGTTCATTTTCTTCTGGGGTATCAGCCACTCAGGCTGACAGTGGAGCAGGAGAGCAAAGCACAGGCCCTGCTTACCCACTCCTGGGGACTTTAAGTGGCCAAAGAGGGAGGTGGTTTTCACCTCAGAAAACTATTCTATTCTTTTACCCACTCAACGCTCTTTTCCAAAATTCCAATGCCCTAACTGTAATGTGGCAAAAGGTAGAGTAAGGGGTGATATCAGGGGATTCAGGATCTGGATACGCATTTACATTCTCCAGTCAAGCCTCTGGAACCCTCCTATTAACCCCCCACAGCCCTAGGCAGCTGTTGTTTTTCTACCCCTCGTTGCAATGCTCCAAGTAATGATATGCTCAGAACCATGCAGAGATTCTGAACAAGAATCACTTTAAAGGCTTCCCCAGTACACCCTAGAACCATGGTGACCTCTTCTACCCCAGGCTGCCTTTCCTCCTCACCTACTAGGTCACAACTACTTTGTCTTTCTATTTTATCGTTGGCTTTACAAATTTACACAGATTTACTATGAAATCATCCTCTGATGTCAAGTAGGTAGGTTACCCAATACCCTCTCTACCTTTATTCTTCACCATCACTCTCTCCTCTACCCCCAAAGAAAACACACCCACACATAGGGACACAGTGGGATAGTGTTCTCCATCTAGAAAAACCAACCAAGTAGAAAAGCAAACAAACCAAAAAACCCAACAAACTCTGGTGGGGCAGAGGGAGGAAGTAAAATGTGAAAGATGTACACAAAGGAAGATGCAAGGATCTGTATCCCCTTGCAACTCAATGATTTTGTTTTACAGATTTCTACTTGGAGTAGATCCATTTTGACTATGGTTTTCAACCCCAGCTGTACATTATAATCATCTGTAGTCTCAAAAGTTTCCAAGGTAATTCTGATGTACAGACAGCATTTCAAATCACTTGCCTTATGGCAACCCAGTTATTCCTTATCTTCACCTTTAGTGTGCTGGACAAATAGAAGCTTTGGAAATTCCAAATTGGCTTCAACTGTACAGATAGAACACCACTATTGGCAATGTTACAAATTTGGGGATTTTAGAGGAATCAGATATGGCTGAGACACACAGGGTAAAAGTAAACAAATGCAAACTTCAAGAGAGCTGTCTAGCAAAGGTACTTTGGTGACAATAGCACATAGTAACAATTTATGGTAGGAAAATTTATAAGATGGTAAAAAATCCCAGTGATGTTAGAGGACATCCTTAAGTAATTGAGTAGCACTTTTAACAATCTGCCATTGAGACATGGAACATCATTAGAAAACTGAACTCATAGGCAATATTTACTCTCCCTGGCAAACAAAAACACATATTCATAATAAATGCATCCTTTTTTTTTTTCAGTCAAGAACAAAAAATACCAAAGGCAAGGACATATGATGGGGAAAAGATAATCTTTTCAACAAATGGTGCTAGGAACCCTGGACAGCTACATGCAAAAGAATGAGACTAGACTACTTTCTTACACCCTATGCAAAAATATAATCAAAATGAATAAAAGATGTAACTGTGAGATTTGAAACCATAAATCTTCTAAAAGAAAGGATAGGTGATAATCTGACATTAGCTTTAGCAATATTTTTCTAGAGATAGCTCCACAGGCAGGGGAAATAAAAGCAAAAATAAACTATTGAGATTACACCAAAAGAAGAAGCTTTTGCATAGCAAAGGAAACCATCAACAAAATAAAAAGGCTACAGAATGAGAGAAGACATTTGTAAATGGTATATCTGATAAGGGGTTAATATCCAAAATATTTAAAGAAATTATACAACGCAACAGCAAAAATAATAATAATCCATTAAAAATGGACAAAGAAACTGAATAGACATTTTTCCAAAGTAAACATACAGATGGCCAACAGACACATGAAAAGATGTTTAAACATCACCAATCATCAGGGAAATGCAAATCAACACTACAATGAGATATCACCTTATACTGTGAGAATGACTAGAACCAAAATGACAAGAAATAACAAGTGTTGACAAGGATGTGGAGAAAAAGCAACACTTGTGTACTGTTAATGAGAATGCAGATTAGCGCAGGCACTATGGAGAACAGTATGGAGGTTTCACAAAAATTAAAAATAGAAAAACCCTATGACCCAGTAATTCCACTAGTGGGTATTTACCCAAGGAAGATGAAATGCTAGTTTGAAAAGATGTATGCGCCCCTGTATGTATTGCAGCATTATTTACAGTAGTGAAGATATGGAAGCAACCTCAGTGTCCATCAATAGATGAATAAAGATGATGTGGCATATATATAAATAATGGAACACTACTTGGCCATGAATAAGAACAACATCTTGCCATTTGTGACAACATGGTTGGTCCTAGAGGGCACTATACTAAGTAAAATAAGTCATAGACAAATACCATATGATTTCACTTATATGTGGAATCCAAAAAACAAAACAAATGAACAAACAAAAAGCAGAACAGGTTCACAAATACAGAGAACAAACTGATGGTTGCTAGTGGGGCGTGGAGTAAGAAGATAGACGAAATGGAAGAAGGAGAATGAGAAGTATAGACCTCCAGTTATAGAATGAATAAAGGAATAAAAGACACAACATATGATATTGTAATAGAATTGTATAGTGACAGATGGTAGCTACACTTGTGGTGAGCACAGCGTAATGTATTGACATGTGGAATCACTATGTTGTACACCAGAAACTAATGTAACACTGTGTGTCAACTATACCTCAATTAAAAAATATATATATATATATAAATATCTGAGTTTCATTTACATCTCTTTGTCAATAAATATTTTCCGATAATAAAAATAAATCAAGTATTTTTTAAAAGAACAAAAATACTAATCTTTTTGGATCTATTAGTTCTATAAGGTGTTTTAAGTATCATTACATTAGGGATGCCTGGTGTTTTATTTTTAATCTACAGATAATACATATGGCAGTTTGGTCTATAATGTGAGGGTCACTATATTAAAGAAATGTCCTTTACATGATGTCAAAATGAATTGCCTAATATTGCATCAAAGAATGTCATCTGTGGAAACAACAAGTTTCTTAAAATATTTGTCTTGGTGGCTTAGAATGAATCCAGCTGAACAAAAGTAATTGGTTGCCTTCTAGATCTAGAAATTCATTTTGAGCTCTTTTATGAAAAAGTCAGCAAATATTTATTCTAAGCTTGTATGAACCTCTATGCTAGGAACTACCTGCCAGACATTAAACAGCTTTTAAAGTTGCTGCTCTTCCTATAATATGAATATAAGTATGCTGGTGGATTTTTTAGTTGTATTGGATTAACTCCCTTTTAGGTAAATATTCTGTTAATTCAAAGTTCACATTTCCTATCAAGGATTTTCTATTTTCTCAAAGAAACCCTTCCTCCTCCTCCTTCCCACAATGATGTCTGGGTTCAAAGGTTTAGGCTTTGGGGAAAAGGGACTTTCCTCCTTCTCTGCTAGTTCCCACTGGCTTCTGGTTAAGGTTTTATTAATCTCTCCTCGCCTCTCCAGAGACGCCTCGAAGGATCTCCTGCTAATGCTCTGTTGCTGATAGAGTCAACGTGTCTCCTCACTATATATGTGGTGAGGGAACCTAGCATCCTTGTTGACAAACTTTGTCACCATCATGGCTCTCCTTGGTGCTCAGGTGCTCTGAACCTCAGGCTCTTCCATCATCTGACCCTTGGCTTTGGCTGCCTGCATTCCCAGCCTCTGCCATCAGGTTACCTCATGTCTCTGCTATTGGAGCACACCACAGGGGCTGGCTCCCACCCATGTCATGCAGGAGCATTCGTGGGTCCTGTTTCTAAAGGCATGACAATTTACTAAAAGCCAGTTTGTAGAAAAACTTATTTGCATATTTTCTTAGATTTTTTTGACTGTTTTTATGCTTTTGTTGTTTCCATACCATGAAAGTATATTAATAAGTGTTTGCTTGGGCTCTGCCCAGGCCTTGCTTTCTAGCTGAAGACTGAGAAATAGGAGAGGTCTGGTGGAATGATGGTCAAACTGAAAGACATGAGAAAGGTACATTTAGAAAATGATGGGTATCTTTTTCTATTAACAGGAATATTATGAATACACACCCTCATGAGTACACTGATTTTTATGCACTTATAAGAATACCTTATAGCTTTTAAATATCTCAGAGCTTTTAAAATGCCATCAGATTTTCTGAATATCTTGGGATCCCTGGGTGGCTCAGCAGTTGAGTGTCTGCCTTTGACTCAGGGCGTGATCCTGGGGTCCCGGGATCGAGTCCCTCATCCAGCTCCTGCAGGGAGCCTGCTTCTCCCTCTGCCTATGTCTCTGCCTCTCTCTCTCTCTCTCTCTCTCCTCTCACATGAATAAATAAATAAAATCTTTAAAAAAGGGTTTTCTGAGTATCTCAAACTTATTTGATCTTGCAGAATTTTAAAAAGAACTATTGCTCTGTCAAATACACTTTAGGAAAACTTTCAGTGAATCTGAGTGATGAAGTTCCTTCTTTAGCATTGAGGTTTTTAATGAAAATTATAAAGCAATTTTCCCATTTGTATTCCTAAAAATTTACTTTCTTACAGTCAGAATGCCTCGTGGATTCAATGCTGACTAAAATCAACAAAAACTCTAATATTTATGTGGCTGCTCTCAATTCCGACACCACCACTCTGACCTGACATTCCATCACCATTAACTTTTCCTCTCAACACTAGTGCCCCACATGCTAATGCCTTTCTACAGCACTTCTCACGTTCAATAGTGAATTAAAAATATTATTGATTTGGTATTTGCCACACTGAGTTGGAAAGGCAACGTTTTATAAGAGGGAACCAAGATGCAGCCCGATAAGGTAATTAGCCAAAGTCACAATGCCCCTGTGTCAAAGGTAAAACTAGAGCCCAGGACTCTTGACTCCTCACCTGACCCACACCCATTCCTCCCTGCTTCTATTACACCTGGAGACACATGCCTTTGTATGACATTACTGTCACTGCATGTACAATAAACAGAATTAAGCCTTTAACTACACTTGCTGGGATATTGAAACAGAATTCTTATTTAATTAGTGAAGTAAATAATTTATATATCTTTATTTAGAATTCAAGTCTAATGGCAAATTGCCTAAATTGGTCATAGGATCAAATTAGTTACCACATGTTTTCTCAACTAATGCACTCAATTTATTTAGCAATTTTGAAAAACAAATGATATCTGAAACGATTATCTTGCCAATGAGAAAGCATAAAACTTTACTAAGCATCTAACCATATACTTACATATAAATACTGTCAATAATAATTAAGCTTAAAAAGGAGTATATTAATTCTCCTACAATAGGTCCTATATTGAATGAAAAGTCTAAATATTTTCTTTTTTTAAAATAAATTTATTTTTTATTGGTGTTCAACTTGTCAACAAACAGAATAACACCCAGTGCTCATCCCGTCAAGTACCCACCTCAGTGCCCGCCACCCAGTCACCCCCAGCCCCCCCGCCAACTCCCCTTCCACCACCCCTAGTTCGTTTCCCAGAGTTAGAAGTCTTTCATGTTCTGTCTCCCTTTCTGATATTTCCCACTTATTTTTTCTCCTTTCCCCTTTATTCCCTTTTACTATCTTTTACATTCCCCAAATGAATGAGACCACATAACTATACTCTGTGTAATTTAATCTTCTCTCAGAAAGAGATCCAGAGTTAACTCTCCCTTTATATTTTACATTATCCCCCAGCTGATTGTTTGTTTCATTACATTCTAATTTGGGTCTCAGAAGAAAAGGGAAAGTTATTACTATCTTTCTGAATAATCAACAGATATTTTCCCCCTATCTTTGTCTGCTCACACACAGCAATTATGGCCTAATAAAGCAATAAAAAGCATCTACAGTAGGGAGAAGTATCACATAGAAAAATAACTTGCCATCAACAATAGCTAAATTATGGAAAGAGCTCAAATTTCCATTGACTGGTGAATGGATAAGAAAATGTGTTCTATATCTACCATGGAATACTACTCTCAATCAAAAAGAATGAAATCTTGCCATTTGCAATGATGTGGATAGAGCTAGGAAGTATTATGCTAAGCAAAGTAAGTCAGTCAGAGAAAGACAAATACCATATGTTTTCACTCATATGTGCAATTTAAGAAACAAAATAATGGACATGGGAGGGAAAAAAGAGAGGGAAACTAAGAAACAGACTCTTAGCTATAGAGAACAAACTGGATTAGCAGAGGGGAGGTTGGTGGGGTCATTGGTGAAATAGGTGATGGGAACTAAGGAGGCCAATTGTTGTGATGAGTATTGGGTGCTACATGTGGGTGACGAATCATTAAATTCTACACCTGAAGCTAGCATTGCACTATATGTTAACTAACTAAAATTTAAATAAAAACTTGAAAAAGAAAAGAAAAAGAATTTGCGTTGACCTTATATGGCAACCTTTTGACCCCAAACATGGCATGATGGAATTATTTGCAGGAGTAACTCTAAATTAATTGTAGAACTAAAAAATTACCAACTATTTAACAAGATATATAGTAGAAGAAGGAACAAGTTGTATTGGCCATGTGAATCTAGAATCTAGGACCTGTACCATAATCTCAGTTCTATGGAGGAGGGGGATCAGTAAAGAGGATAGGGTTAAGGGAGAAATAGCAGTCTTCGGTTAACAGAACACCATAATGGATTCAGGATTTTTCCAACTTTGCCTTTTATCATTTGTGAGGTTTGAAAAAGAAGTCACATAGTCTAATGAGACCTGAGCTCCCTCATTTGTGAAGGAAGTGGCTCTTTCAGAAGGCTTCTATGAGCCTGTCCCCTGGTTCTGCTGCCCTGAGCCCCATATGCCTGGGGATAGGTCCTGGCATGGGTAGCCAAGAATAATCTTCACCCCAGGCAGCATAGATGTAAACTTCATCGTGCTAGCACTCCCAAGGTTATTCTCAAGACTGGAATTCTCCACCTCTCTTCTTCCTCACTATACTCCAGCCACCATCCTACCAGTCTGTCAGCAGTGCTCTCCTAATTAGTATCTCTGCACTCGTTTTCTTCCTCTTCCTCCATCCATTTCCACGTAAAGCCAGAGTACTCTTTTTAAAAGACACTTATTTTATTGCGTGCCTCCCTTATTAAAGTTCCTTCAACCTCTTCCCTTTCTTGTAGGTGAAACCCAATATATATATTTTATGTAGGCTCTGTACACAGTGTTGTAACATTGTATGTAGGCTCCACACCTAGTGTGGAGCCCAACACATGGCTCAAATTCACAACCCTTGAATGCTTAACTGAACCCCCCAAGCACCCCAAAACCCAATATTTTTAATGTGACCTATGAGACTGCATGATTTGCTCCTCCTAGCGCTCCAGCCTCATCCTGATATAGAGCTGTAGTCATACTGGCTTTCTTTTTATTCCTCAAAAATAATCCTTCCCCTTTCCTTTCTCAAGAATTTCCACTGCCTGTTCTCTCTTCCCTACTTAATGTCTGTCTTCCAAGCTGGAGGCTTCCTGATGGCTGGACCTGCTATAACCCCCAGCTTCTAACATAGTATTTTGAACATGGTAAGTATCAGTAAAACTTTTCTGGATAAATTGTTAACAAAGTTACGTTGGCTATTATGTAGTTTTAACTCTGTGCCTAAATTATTTTTTTTTAAGATTTTATTTACTTATTCATGAGAGACACACACACAGAGAGGCAGAGACATAGGCAGAGGAAGAAGCAGGCTTCATACAGGGATCCCCTTACCGGTATCCCAATGTGGGACTCGATCCCCGGACCTTGGATCATGCCCTGAGCCAAAGGCAGGTGCTCAACCACTGAGCTACCCAAGCATCCCAAATCTGTGCCTAAATTCTGATGAGTGTCTCTTTCCTGTGACTGACTTTGTGTCTTGATAACTTTTCTAGTTCTCTGCTTACATTCGTCATCACAATTCCTTGCTCTTGCATAGAAGTAAAACAAAACAAAACAAAAGTTGGATAAAAATAATGAACTTTTTTCCCTTTACAATACAGAGGATTCATTTCACAATAGGATTTATAAGAGTTCTCCAAATGTAATTTATGTATTTGATTTAAGTTCTTTCATTTTTCCAAAATCCAATTTACACAATATTCTTTGGAAACAAATCCTGCATGTTTGATCTAGAAAGTCCATCTGTGTTCCTCAGTTTCAAATAAAGGAATCAATGCCCATACAGGTCTAGAGGGTTGGTGGTTTGCCTGAGGTTGCCTTGGGTTATAACCAATGGGCAGTGTACTAAGAAAAAGCAATATTATATTCAGAAAAAAATTGCAGAGGGGCGCCTGGGTGGCTCAGTGGTTGAGCGTCTGCCTTTGGCTCAGGGTGTGGTCCCAGAGTCCCAGAATGGAGTACCACATCAGGCTCCTCTTGGGGGGCCTGCTTCTCCCTCGGCCTGTGTCTCTGCCTCTTTCTCTGGGTCTCTCATGAATAAATAAATAAAATCTTTTTAAAAAATTACAGAGATGTTATATTTAGTGCATATGCTTAATCCATGAATTCCTCTTGCAAATAATTTACTAGAGTTGACAGACACAAGCACAACCTGTACAGTTCGCATAAAAGGCCAGTACTGAATAGATGCTCGTTGATAAAAAGAAGTGAAAAGTTGGGAGCTGAGAGGGAAGTGTTAGTTTGTAGAATAGCCTAGAGTTTTCCCAAACCAGTTTAACTTATAAGCAGAACATGACAAGACTGGTGGGGGAAAATGCCTACCAAGGGGGAATAACTGTTGTTAACATTTAAGACTAATCATTCATTCATTCATTCATTCATTCATTCATTTATAAGATTTATTCACTTATTTGAGAGAGAGTGTGTGGGTGAGCAGGGCTCGGGTGTGAAGGGGGAGAGAGGGGCAAAGGGAGAGAACCCCCAGGCAGACTCTCCACTGAGAGAGTGAGTGTGAGCTCCACGAGCTCAGAGTGGCACACAACAGGGGGGCTTGATCTTACCACCCATGACCTGAGCTGAAACCAAGAGGTGGATGCCCAATAGACTGAGCCACCAGGCTAATCATTTTAAATATGAAACTTGGAGGAATCTTTTCCCTCATTTATTAACCACTAAGCTAAATTAGGTACATTTTTCTTTCCATAAAGAGTTTTAGAAAAGATGTAAAACAAACATAATAAGCCTCATCTCCAAGTAAGTATAAAAATATCCCCCAAAGCTGGGCAGCCCAGTGACTCAGTGGTTTTAGCATTGCCTTCAGCCGAGGGTGTGATCCTGGGGTCCCAGGATCAAGTCCCACGTCAGGTTCCCTGCATGGAGCTTGCTTCTCCCTCTGCCTGTGTCTCTGCCTGTCTCTCTCTCTCTCTCTTGTTTCTCATGAACAAATAAAATCTTAAAAAAAAATTCCCCAAAGTTGATATTTCTTACATTATATTCTAACTAGAAAGCTCTCTTTGCCTCCATCAGTTCTACCCTCTTAATCTCATCTCATATTTGTTCCACATCCCAAGTCTTTACTTATAATTCAGACAACTGTAATTATTATTTTATTATTACTATTATACATTTATTTATATAAAAGTGCTTATTACCCACTGACAAATTTTAAAAATTGTTTATCTTCTAAAGTGCTATTCCCTAATTACACTAGACTGATAGGCCTTATTCTCTTAATTGTTAGAGAAAAAGGGCAACACTACTGTTTTTTTTTTATATTCTCCACAGTGTCAAGAACAGAGGGTCTGCATAAAGATTTACGAATCCAATTAATCAAATGACAGCATAGCTGGGAGTGTGATATACATATATATATTTATATATATATATAATTATAATATATATTTATACTATATATATATATATATATATATTTAGAGGGGTGAGGAGCAGAGGGAGAGAGAGAATATTAAGCAGGTTCACACCCAGCATGGAGCCCAGTGCAAGGCTCCATCTCACAACCTTGAAATCATGACCTGAGCCAAAATCAAAAGTCAGACACTTAGCCAACTGAGCTCCCCAGGCACCCTTGGAAGTGTGGTATTCTCTATGTGGGAATAACACAGCTGAAATTGCTTTAGAAAAGTATTAATGAGACAAATGGCCATCATTGGACATGACCAGAGTTAAGATGCTTGGGTTAACGCATATTCCAAGAAGTGATGTGCATGTACTTTCTTATGAAAAACCAAAATGTTCAGTGATCGATATGAAGCTTCCTCCTCACATTTATACTAATACAAACTATGAATACACGTAAATTCCTTCACAACTCAACCATGATTTGGGTTGTTTCGATCATCTATTATTGTATAAAACTAATTGCTGTAAACATTTTCTTTTGCTCACAATTTTGCGGGATAGGAATACTGCAATGGCTCAGCTTTGTCTCAAATCCATGTGGTGTTGCCAGGAGTGGCTGGAGCTTGAAGATCCCACCACATACAGGATGTTTTCTTCACCCACACGTTTGGTGCCTTGGTGCTCCTTGGCCTCTCCTCCACATGACATCTCATCCTCTAGGGGTTCCCTATATACCCGGCTTCTCACAGCATGGCAGTCTCAGGGTAGTTAGATCTCTTATAGAGTAGCTAGCTTTCAAGAGTGTTCCAAGAAAGAGGAAGTAGGAACTGTCAGTCTCTTCAGCTTTGGGCCTGAAATTGAACAGTATCACTTCAGCTGTATTGTTTGGTCAAGATAGTCATGGAGCTTGCCCAAATTCAAGTAGAGGGGTCATATACCCTACCTTTCAATGGCAGGAAAATAAAAACAATCATGTCCTTTAAAAATCTACCACATAAGTTTACCATTTTCTTGTAAAATTAGGCTTCTGTGTAGAAACTGTCAACTTGTTTAAGATAAACCACATGAGTTTCTGGGCACATTTTGATCTTCACAAATGAACACTCATAGTCAATTTAAATGAATTCCCTGGGCTAACACGCAAAACATTTAGAACTGCTTTGGAGTAGATAAAACCAAGAGATGCCTCTTCTGTGTTGTTCCATCTCCCCCTCAACACATCAGTTTTTCCTGTGTCTTTCTGTTATGTAACCCAGATTTATAAGACGGAATCCATAGTCTTTCAGAAATGGACATCAGAGGTTCAGAATCCCCTGAAATTGTAACAAAACTTTGTGTATATGTAATTTTCAAGGAAAAGACTTACTGTTTGGTCAACCTCTTAGAACTTTTTTCATTCACCAAAAATGTTAAGAACCACTCTGCTAGAGGATTCTGCATTAGTTTTTCCCTCTTTAACTTTCTATTTTTGGAATGTATTCATTGTCAGTTGAAGACTTAGCTGGGAATGAGTCTGGAAGTGGAAGATTCTAAGGAAACTTCTTGATGTAAAACTTCTTGATGTAAAAAACTTCTCTGTGCTACTGCTTGGAAACACTGCCCAACACGCATTGGACTTTGCATCAGCAAGAAATACATGTTTGTGTGAAGCCACGGAGATGTCTGGGTATTCGAGTATAGGGAATAACTTATTTTACCCTAACATGTTGGTTAGTTACAGGAGTTCCCTATTTTTGTTGTTGTTGTTGTGGAATTTGAATAAAGGGCAAAAAGAAAACTAAAAACATATATCCAAAAGTTTGCAATAATATACATAATGAAGATGGGATATAGAGAAAAGAAAAAAAAAGGTTTTAGGGGCTAAGTTCAAGGCTTTGTTAAATGAAATGTTCAAGAGCACCTGAGCATGCAATTATTTGGAAAAAGGAGTAGTGTTTCTATAGAGATTGAATTAGACTCTTTGTTCTTTAAGTTGCAGAGACAAAATTAGAATTTCTGTTTAATTTTGACTGATAGACTGATTTTCTTTGAAAATAGTCCCATAGAATGCATAGAATAAACCATATAAGCTGCCAACTTACACATGCTGTAATGTTTGTCTATGTGTCTTCAATGTATTGCTTTTGTGATTAAAAAAAATTAGATGTTTTCAATGGTGCTTTCAAATAGAGCACTATTTTGGTTTTCTTACTCTCCAATTCTTCATTCCCTCTGAAAGAAGAAAGTCCTACGAGTAGGCAACCAATATCTAGAAAGCTATCTGCACAGACAAGTGTCAACTTCCTATTTTGCATCCTCCCGAGGAGTTTCAAAGAAGAATATTAAAGGCAGAGTTATGCATTCTGGCTCTGTTTTATGTCATTTATAATCTAAACATTCATAGCATCAAGAGTACAAAAAATTCCAGTAAAGGTAGATCTCATTTTGAGCTCAGAAAGGTGAAAAAGGAAGTAATTGATGATAGACATTAATGGTGCTCCACAATTCATGTGGCTCCTTTTTCTTCTCAGGGTATGCAGAAATCTCACTTTCTTATCCTCTTAGATTAGGCATGGCTAACCATGTGGCTAGCTACAGTCAACAAAATGTCAGTAAAAGTGATGTGTGTTGCTTCTGGGAAAAATTATGTAAGACTTGATTCATCTTCCCTTCTTCACTTTGCTGCAGTGACTGGTGACATTCCAGATCACAGAGCTCTTATCATCTGGGTCCCTGAATGAGGAACACATGGAGCAAAGCCTCAACTACCCATGACAGATAGTAGCATGAATAAAAATAAATTTGGATTGCTTTTAATCCCCCAATATTTGTAGGTTATTTGTTGCTTTAGCATAACTTGACTGATCCTGACTGATACATAAACAATGAGGATGGGAAAAGAGTTGACCTTATTTTAAAGTAGAGAATTGGAAGGACACATTCTTGTATTGAAAGCACCATCCTGTGTCTGATATAATACAAGGTCTTTACATTCTTATGAAATTGGTATTAGCATCCCTATTTTACAAAAAGTTTAAGGTCCTGTTAAAAAATCATTCAACCACTGCTGGGTGGCTCTGCAGTTTAGTACCTGCCTTTGGTCCAGGGCATGATCCTGGCATCCTGGGATCAAGTCCCACATTGGGATCCCTGCATGGAGCCTGCTTCTCCCTCTGCCTGTGTCTCTGCCTCTCTCTCTCTCTCTTCTCTCTCTCTATCTCTCTGTGTGTCTCTCATGAATAAATAAATAAAAATCTTTTTTAAAAAAATCATTCAACCAGAAAAAGGATTCAAAGAAGATCTCTGTGAATTTTAAAAAACCAGGTATAATTAGCTAACTAGCTGGTGATGCCAAGAGAGAAGTTATGAAAAAGTTCAAACCTTTTAGGTATCTAGTAATTCTAAAAAGGGAAGCCTATTTAAAGTGAGCTAAAATTCAATTTCTTTAAAAAAAAATTTCTCCATGGATCCAAGAAAGGATCTAAAATGGAAGATAGCCAGTAAGTCAGGAAGCAAATGGGACACACAGTAAATGAAATCACATTACGTGGGAAAACTCCAAAAGGAAAAAAAAATTAAAGAATTTTTCTATAGAAAATTCAAAATAAAATTGTCTCCTTCCTTTACAACAACCACTTCAAATTCTTTCCCAGTAGGGGCAGCACTTTCACAAGACCAATGGGTCTGAAGACAAGGGGACAGGAACAAGCAGCACTTGAACATTCCATCGTGCAACCTTTTCTTGAAATCCTGTAGCAGCCAATCCATAAACTTACTGAGATTGGTTAAAAGTTCATGAAGTGCTACTATGAAAGGAGGCCTGACATCACATGGCAAAGCTGACTAAATACTTAGGAAACAGAGAGGGGAGAGAGGATTTTTTAAATAAGGACTTTACAATAAGAAATGGGATTTTCCAGTGTCTTTAATCACCAGGCAAAACATAGAGAGACATGGTATATGAAAGTTTATGTTGTGCAGACTAGTTTTTATTGCATAAACAGAAGGAATCAAACAAAAATAGTCACAGCCCAAAGCCCAGGGGGGCCATTATAACTGAAGGAGCTCACGGCTGATTCTTAAGAAACAGCAGTGGCAGCCCTAGCAGAGGGGGGCATAAAAAAAGTAAGAGCTGTTCCATCAGTGGCAAAATTCAGAAGCATTAGGATTTCTGTTTTTGAGTGTGTGATATAATGAGGGTAAATTAATACCCTCTACACCTCTTTTATTTGATCAGAAAATGGTGGGCTTTTTACTTTAACATGTATATTTCTATGGAAAAGATGGATTTAAGTATCTAAGAACGAATTCTCCCCCTTTCTACTCTTCTATACCTTGAGTAAATGTTACCTGTCTGGCCTCTGAAGGCATTGTTCTGCTGTACACAAAAATTAAAAATATATTTAATTAAAATAGAGTCTTCAATCAGAATGGTACCTCCCCAACATACTAGCTGGGGGGGGGGGCAAGGGGAGGGGGGAGTAGAAGAAAGAGAAACAAAATGAATAGCAATAGATCAGTAAATATATCTTTACTCTGGCTTGTTCTGTGCTTCAGATTTACTAAAACCTCCCAAAATAAGGAACTCTTATATGTTGGATGTTCATTTAAATGCTTCAGAAAAAAGATTCTTTTTAGGAATTTCAGATGTCAGGGAAAAGGGTGACTATACTTTTTCTTTTTTAATGTTGGGTTGCTTTTAACTAAAAGTAAATTTTCTGAAAGCCTGCAGTACAGGCTTTTAAAGTTTCTGGTAATTTGCTTAGCACTACATGCACAAGATGAAGGGTTGAAAATATTCCCTTGAAACTGCATATCTTGAAAGAGCAGACTCCTCCTTCAGGGGAGAGTGTGGGAGGAGTTTCAGAAATATTTCAGAGTCATTTTCAAGCTACTCAGGACCTCATCATACTGTTTCTCTTTCTGAAGTTCCCCAGAATTTCTCCTATGCCAGCTCAGCTTCCCCCCAAGGAAATCACTGTCCTAAAGCAACTGCTACTAATGGGTAAATAAATGTCAGTTCTCATGGTGCTTTGGGGGTGAAGAAAAGCTGCTAACCACTGGGTTATGCTACCTCATAAAATGTATTAGAATATCTAAAACATTATCAAAGAGAGGCCTTTCTGTGGTTCTTAACAAGAAACACTTGGAAAGTATAACCTCATTTATAAGAGCTTATACTCTTCATTCATTTCATTAGACATCTTAAGATAGGATTATTTTTAAATTTTATCCTTTGAGAGAGTTCAATTTATTATTATTATTTTTAAAGATTTTATTTCTTTATTCATGAGAGACATACAGAGGGGCAGAGACACAGGCAGAGGGAGAAGCAGGCTCCCCATGAGGAGCCCAATGCGGGACTTGATCCCAGGACCCCGGGATCACGCCCTGAGCCAAAGGTAGACGCTCAACCACTGAGCCACCCGGGTGCCTGAGTTCAATTTACTATTTGCAGTAAGAATATTAATACTCTCAGATATCTGGATTTAAAGGCAAAGAAGGGCGAGGGGCCAAGCAGAAACGTTCATTTTCTTGTACGACACATATCAACAGAGTTTTCCTACAACTCACATGAAGTTCCAAGGAGTTTTGAGATCCATTTAAAGCAACAATTGGAAGGAACTGCATTAATGTTATCTCATATCTTGAAAAGCAATGATGCATCCAGAGGTACTTGAAATATCAACCGGTGTGTTTATTACTTTCACAAATTCCTAGCTTTCCCAAGTTGCCCAGCAGCCCCCTGCTCCTGTGGTAGAGAGCAGTCATCCACTGCTCTGAACACATGTGGAAGAGGTAATGGGAGGAAAGACCAGGAGAATCTTGCCATTTGCAATGACATGGGTGGAGATAGAGAGTATCATGCTAAGTGGATAAGTCAGTCAGAAAAAGACAAATACCATATGATTTCACTTACATGTGGAATTTAAGAGACCCAACAAATGAGCAAAGAGAAAAAAAAGACACAAAACAAGAAATGAACTCTTAACTATGGAGAAGAAACTGATGATGACCAGAGGGGAGGTAGTGGGGAGGATGGAGGGAATAAATGATGGATATTAAGGAGGGCACTTGTGGTGAGCACTGGGTAATGTATAAAACTGTTGAATCACTATATTGTATACCTGAAGCTAATAGAACACTGTATGTTAACTACACTGGAATTAAAATTTTAATTTAAAAAAAAAAAGAAAGACCAGGGGAGGTGCAAACCCCTCCTGAGACAAAACATCACTTGGCTTAGAACTTTAAAATAACAGCTAGGCTCATAGCAGATAAACAGTATAAAATCCAAAGAATATTTCATTTGCAAATGCCAGGATCTTGAAAAAGAAGAGGTTTTTAGGTTTACTTTTAAGAGCAAAGCCTGCCTGGGATAGGAAATAGAGCTTACCATGCCTTGAATCACAGGGTGGAAAAGGATTCTGGCTGTAGGACTGGAGAAGAATTTTTCCACCCCATAAGGACACTTCTAGATAGCAGGGAGGAGTTTGGAAAGACTTCGGAGAAAAGATCCAGACACTTGGACCTTAGCGTGGGGCCCTCTTTTTATGCCCACCGCATTTTAAGTTTGGAATCACAAGGAGGAGGAGATAGAAACTCCTAGATATATTTGGAAATTCTAAAGTAGAAGAACATTGCATCTGATTTCAAGCTTGGAATTCTGGAAGGAAAAGTCCTTAAGGAGTATCAATAGACATTACTCAGGGTTGTAGACATGGGTAGACATCAATAGACATTACCCAGGGTGGAAGCAATAGAGTGTACATGATACTACAGTGTTTATAAGCAGAAAGAATCTGTGACAGCCCACTGGGCTTACCTCCCTATGAACATAGAGGAAATAAAAAGAGATTTTTGAGTGCCCAAGGCAGGAAAGAAGTAGCTTAGGACTTACAGGAAACTTAGCAGTCAGTCTTCATGATGAAGGGTAGGGAACCCCGAAGTAGAGACTGAAGGGTAGGCAGTCAAGCTGAGGACAGGTGATGGATCTGAGTCTAGAAGGAGGAATCATATCAGCAAGAAAGGAGAGGAACCAAAGCAAAGGGAAGCTCCGAGTGTTCCTCCTTCACCCCATTCCTGGAGCTATCACCATGCCTTGCCTCCAGCAGGAGAACAGAGGACCAGCTAGAAAAGCCACAGACCTCAGCATGGGATGGTAGCAAAGATAGGAGTCATATCCCCAAGATATGGGGGTTTAGCAACCATGAGGTTGCTAAAGTATTCGTGTTTAAAAGATAAAATCATGAGCCTCAGGCAAATGTAAAATGAACATTAATAAGTTTGTTCAACTTATTAATTGATAGAACTGGGAAGATGATAAAATCTGTTCAGAGTAGAATTTGAAGAAGAGTACTACATAGGCAGTTAGGAATGTTGAACTGAATTTGCTAGTAGATGCAAGATTGATTATTAACCTCTAGGACCATAAAACACAGTGACTGGAGTTATCCTTTTTTATAAGGTAGAAATCAACTACAATTCTATTGGGCAAAATTCATTTTCATTGTTAAGGACAAGGATCACTTGCATTACTATCAGTTTCCAACAAGGTGATTTTTGCTTTTTACTTTAGCATTAAGTAAAATCACTTTTGTTAGAAATATTGTCTATTTCGTGGATGAAACTGGAAGGTATTATGCTGAGTGAAATAAGTCAATCGGAGAAGGACAAACATTATATGGTCTCATTCATTTGGGGAACATAAAAAATAGTGAAAGGGAATAAAGGGGAAAGGAGGAAAAATCAGTGGGAAATATCAGAAAGGGAGACAGAACATGAGAGATTCCTAACTCTGGGAAAAGAACTAGGGAGGGTGGGAGGGGGGTGGGGATGACTGGGTGATGGGCACTGATGGGGGCACTTGATGGGATGAGCACTGGGTGTTATTCTATATGTTGGCAAATTGAACACCAGTAAAAAATAAATTTATATATAAAAATAAATAAATAATAAATAAATGAAATATTGTCAATTTTACAGAAAGAAAGTATATATTAAGGATAAAATCGTCAAGGAATTTTATGATTTTCTTCCCTTGGTGTGACTTTTTGCATGGCAATGGGGAAGTTCTGAGGCTTTAGGGGACTAGCCACTCCTTTTAAGTTTTTATTTAAATTCCAGTTAGTTAACATAGAGTGTAATATTAATTTCAGGTGTGTAATTTGGTGATTCGATACTTCCATACAACACCCAGAAGTCATCACAAGTGCCCTCCTTAATGCACATCATCTGTTTAACCCACCTCCCTACCCACTTCAGCTCTGGTAACCATCTGTTCTCCATAGTAACCATCTGTTTCGTGGTTTGCCTCTCTCTTTTTAACTCCATGATCATTTGTTTTGTTTCTTAAATTCCACATATAAGTGAGATCATGTGATATTTGTTTTTCTCAGACTGACTTATTTCCCTTAGCATAATATTCTCTAGCTCCATCTATGTCACTGCAAAGCTGAGATTTTATTCTTTTTTACTGAGTAATATTCCACTGTATATATGTAAATCACTTCTTTATGCATTCATCAGTCAATCAACATTTGAGCTCTTTCCATAGTTTGGCTATTGTGGATAATGCTGCTATAAACATCAGGGTGTATGTGTCCCTTCAAATTAGTATTTTTGTATTCTTGGGGTAAAAATACCCAGGAGTGTAATTGCTAGCCTGTAGGGCCATTCTATTTTTAAATTTTTGAGCATCATCCATACTGTTTTCCAGAGTGGCTGCACCAGTTTGCATTGCCATCAACAGTGCAAGAGAGTTACCCGTTTTCCACATCCTTGCCAATACCTGTTGTTTCTTGTGTTGTTGATTTTAGCCATTCTGACTGACCGGTGTGAAGTGATATCTCATTGTAGTTTTGGTTTGTATTTCCCTCATGATGAGTGATGTTAAATATTTTTTCATGTGTCTGTTGGCCATCTGGATGTCTTCCTTGGAATATGTCTATTCATATCTTTTGACCATTTGTTCATTGGATTAGTTGGTTTTTTTTTTGAGTGTTGATTTTTATAAGTTCTTTTTTTTTATAAGTTCTTTATATATTTTGGATACTAACCTTTTATCTGATAGGTCATTTGCAAATTCTTCTTCCATTCTGTAGGTTGCCTTTTAGTTTTGTTGATTTTTTTTCCTTCCCCATGCAGAAGCTTTTTATTTTGATGAAGTCCCAATAGCCTATTTTTTTAAAATTTATTTTTTATTGGTGTTCAATTTACTAACATACAGAATAACCCCCAGTGCCCGTCACCCATTCACTCCCACTCCCCGCCCTCCTCCCCTTCTACCACCCCTAGTTCGTTTCCCAGAGTTAGCAGTCTTTACGTTCTGTCTCCCTTTCTGATATTTCCCACACATTTCTTCTCCCTTCCCTTATATTCCCTTTCACTATTATTTATATTCCCCAAATGAATGAGAACATATAATGTTTGTCCTTCTCCGACTGACTTATTTCACTCAGCATAATACCCTCCAGTTCCATCCACGTTGAAGCAAATGGTGGGTATTTGTCGTTTCTAATGGCTGAGGAATATTCCATTGTATACATAAACCACATCTTCTTTATCCATTCATCTTTCGATGGACACCGAGGCTCCTTCCACAGTTTGGCTATCGTGGCCATTGCTGCTATAAACAGTTCCTATTTTTGTTTCTATTTCCCTTGCCTCAGGAGACATATCTAGTAAGAAGTCCTATGGCCAATGTCAAAAAGGCTACTGCCTGTGTTCTCCTCTAGGATTTTGATAGTTTCTCATCTAATATTTAGGTCTTTAATCCATTTTGAATTTATTTTTGTGTATGGTGTAAAAAAAGTGGTCTAATTTCACTCATTTGCATTTTGCTGTCCAGGTTTCTCAACACCATTTGTTAAAAAAGGCTGTCTTTTTTTCTATTGAATATTCCTTTCTGCTTGTTGAAATTAATTAACCATATAGTTGGGGGCTCATCTCTGGGTTTTCTGTTCTGTTCCAGTGATCTATGTGTCTATCTCTGTGCCAGTACCATACTGTCTTGATCAGCTTTGAAATACAGCTTGAAGTCTGAAATTATGATGCCTCCAGCTTTTCTTTTCTTTTCCAAGGTTGGTTTGTCTATTCGAGGTTCTTTTTTCCATACAAATTTTAGAGTTGTTTTTTTCTAGCTCTGTGAAAAAATGCTGATGGTGTTTTGATATGGATATTAAATGTGTATATTGCCTTGGATAATATAGACATTTTAACAATATTTGTTCTTCCAAAACCATGAGCATGACTGTTTTCTCATTCCTTTGTGTCATGTTCAATTTCTTTCATCAGTGTTTTATACTTTTCAGAGTACAGGCCTTTTACCTCTTTAGTTAGGTGTATTCCAGGTAGCTTATGGTTTTTGGTGTAGTTGTAAATGGGACTGATTGCTTGATTTCTCTTTCTGCTGCTTCATTATTGGTTTATAGAAATGCAACAGATTTCTGTACATTGATTTTGCATCCTGTGACTTTACTGAATTCATTTTATCACTTTTGGCAATTTCTTGGTGGAGTATTTTGGGTTTTCTATATAAAGTATCATGTCATCTGCACATAGCGAAAGTGTTGCTTCTTCTTGCTGGTTTGGATGCATTTTATTTCTTTCTGTTGTCTGATTGCTGTGGCTAGAACTTCCAATGCTATGTAACATAACAGGGGTGAGAGTGGACATTCTTGCCTTGCTCCTGACCAAGGAAGAAAAGCTCTCACTTTCTCCCCATTGAGGATGATATAGTTGTGCGTTTTTTGTATACAGACATTATTATGTTGACTTATATTTCTTCTAATCCTATTTTGTTGAGGGTTTTTATCATCAATGATGTTGACTTTGTCAATGCTTTCTCTGCATCCATTGAACGGATCATATGCTTCATATCCTTTCTTTTACTGATGTGGTGTCATGTTGACTGATTTGCAAATCCTGAACCACACATGAAGCCCAGAAATAAGTCCCACTTGATTGCAGTGAATGATTATCGTAAGGTACTGTTGGATTTGGTTTGCTAATATTCTATGGAGAATTTTTCATCCATGTTCATCAGGGATATTGGCCTGTAGTTTTCCTTTTTAGTGGAGTCTTTATCTGGTATCAGGGTAATGCTGGCCTCAAAGATTGAATTTGGAAGTTTTCCATTGTTTTCTATTTTTTGGAACAATTTAAGAAGAATAGGTATTAACTCTTCTTTAAGTGGTTGGTAGAATTTCCCTGGAAGCCATCTGGCTCTAGACTTTTGTTTGTTGGGAGATTTTTTTATTACTGATTCCATTTCTTTGCTGGTTATGAGTCTTTTCAAGTTTTCTATTTCTTCCTGTTTCAGTCTAGAAATTTATCTGCTTCTTCCAGGTTGTCCAATTTGTTAGCATATAGTTTTCCATAACATTCTCTTATATTAAATATCTGTGGTATGTGTTGTTACTTCTCTCTCCTCTGTGATTTTACTTATTTGGATCCTTTCTCTTTCATTTTGATAAGCCTGGCTAGGGCTTTATCAATTTTTTTTTCCCAAAGCCCCAGCTCCTGGTTTCATTGATCTGTTCTCTTGTGGTTTTAGTTTCTATATCATTTATATCTGCTCTAATCTTTATTATTTCCTTCCTTCTGCTGGCTCTAAGCTTCATGTATTGTTCCTTTTCTAGCTCCTTTAGGTATAAGTCTAAGTCATTTATTTAAGATTTTTCTTGCTTCCTAACGTAGGCCTGTATTGTTATAGACTTCCCTCTTAGGACCACTTTTGCTGCATCCCAAAGGTTTTGGACCACTGTGTTTTCATTTACATTTATTTCCATGTATTTTTTTAAATTTCTTCATTAATTTCCTGGTTGACCCATTCATTTTCTTAGTAGCATGTTGTTTAACCTTCATGTATTTGTGGTGTTTCCAAATTTTTTCTTGTGGTTGACTTCAAGTTTCATAGCATTGTAGTCAGAAAATATGCATGGTATGATCTCAACCTTTTTGTACTAGTTGAGGACTGATTTATGGCTGAGTATGTGATTTATTCTGGAAAATGTCCCATGTACACTTGAAAAGAATGTACATTCTGCTCTTTTAGGATGGAATGTTCTGAATATATCTGTGAAGTCCATCTGGTTCAGTGTGTCATTCAAAGCCATTGTTTCCATGTTGACGGTCTGTTTAGATGATCTGTCCATTGATGTAAGTGGGGTGGTAAATCCCTTGCTATTTTTGTATTATTAGTTATTAGTTCTTTTATGTTTGTTATTAATTGATTTATATATTTGGGTGCTCCCGTGTTGGGTGCATAAATATTTACAATTGTTATATCTGCTTGTTGGATTATGCCCTTTATTATAATATAGTGCCCTTTTTCATATTTTGTTACAATCTTTGGTATAAAGCGTAGTTGTCTGATAGAAGTACTGTTCCTCTGGCTTTCTTTCAACATCCATTTGCATGGTAAATATTTCTCCATCCCCTCACTTTCAATCTGCGGGTGTTGTAAAGCCTAAAGTGAATCTCTTGTAGGTAGCATATAGATGGGTCTTATTATTTTTTATCCATTCTAATGGATAAAAACACAAACATATCCTGTGTCTTTTGATTGGAGTGTTTAGTCCATTTACATTCCAAGTAATTATTGAAAGATGTGTATTTAGTACCATCATATTACTTGTTAAGTGGTTGTTTCTGGAGATTTTCTGTTCCTTTCTAGTCTTTGTCACTTTTGGTCTTTCCTTTGCACTCAAAGAGTCCCCTTTAATATTTCTGGCAGGGCTGGTTTAGTGGTCATGAACTTTAGTTTTTGTTGGTCTGAAAAACTCTTTATCTGTTCTATTCTGAATGACAGACTTGCTGGATAGAGTATCCTTGACTGCAGACTTTTCCCATTCAGCACTTTGAATATATCATGCCACTCTCTTCTGGCTTGCCAAGTTTCTGTTGAGAAATCTGCAGCTAGTTTTATGGGTCTTCTCTTTTAAGTTAAGGACTTCTTTGATCTTGCTGCTTTTAAGATTTTTTATTTATCATTATATTTTGCAAATTTAATTATAATATGTCTTGGTGTTGGCATGCTTTTGTTGATTTTGATCAGAGCTCTCTGTGCTTCCTGGAACTGGATGTCTGTTTCCTTATCCAAATTAGGGAAGTTTTTAGCTATTATTTCCTCAAATAAATTTTCTGCCCCCTTTTATCTTCTTCTGGAACTCCTATTATACAAATGTTATTACATTTGATGGAGTCAGAGTTCCCTAAATCTATTCTCATATTCCATAATTCTTCTGTCTTTTGTTCAGCTTCATTATTTTCCATTAGTCTGTCTTCTGTGTCACTTTTTTGTTCCTCTGCTTCTTCCAGCCTTGTGTTCATTGCATCAAGCCTGTTTCCTATCTCAATTGTTGCATTTTTTCATTTGTGACTGATTCTATTTTAACTCTTTTATCTTTGTGGTAAGGGCCTCCCTGTTGTCTTCCACTATTTTCTCAAGTCTAGCTTGTATCCTTATAATTGTTGCTTTCAATTCTCCATCAGACATGTTACTTATATTTGTTTTGTTTAGATCTTTGGCCTTGTTCTTTCATTTGGGATGAATTCTTCCATCAAGGCAAGAAGTTTCTGCCTCCTTCTCTGTGTTAGAAAAGCCTATTAGGTTTCCTGCTCCTGCTTTCTGTAGGAGAGATCATATAGTACCCAGGGAGCATCTCTGGTGTGTGCTGCATGCACTCTGCTGTTGTATTTTGATTGCTCTATATCCTTCATCTACAGAGGCTCTCTTTGCCTGCATTGGGTAGTTTTTGGTCCTTGGCCTGAATGTGATGATTTTAACGGGGTGTTCTCTGGTCTTCTTATTAACTAAGACCTGATACTACTTTCATTAGAACTGAAACCCCATAAAACTCTCTGGTCAGGAGACATGGTATGGGCAGGGGTTTGTGCTGGTCTTCTGGAGAAGAGCCCACTGTGCTGAGACTGAGGCAAGCTTGACCAAGGACAGTCACACCAGTGTGCAGGGGTGTGGGACATGGTATAAGTAGGTTAGGCAGCCAGTGTTGGCACTGTGCTGTTTATTTCAAGTGGCTCTGTGTTTATGCTGAGGGGCAGGAAAGGGAAATGGTGCCAGGCAGCTCCTTTGTCCCTGAGGCATTTCTATGAATGTTGCCTCTCAGGGAAGCATTCCGTGAAGAGCAAATAATCTCCCCTTATATGTCTCAGGTGTTTTTCTGTCTGCTTCTAGGTTGTTTGCTGGCCTCCTGTCCAGGAGCAGTGCAGTGCTCCACCCCAGACCCACCCCAGCCCCACACCACCTCCCACACACACCTTGGCTCTATTCCAGCCAAGCCTGCTGACTTTTTAAAACTCCAGACTTTAGGAATGCAGTGTGGATAGGTATGGACAGGTGCTTGTGCTGGTCTTCTGGGGTAGGGACCCACCATGCTGGGACTGAAGCAAGCTTGACTGAGAAGGGCAGTCATGCCAGAGAGCAGAGGTATGGGACTTTTGCCACTTCTTTTCTTACTTTTCTTACCTTAACTCTCACTCATGTGGCTGCAGATGCTTGAAGTCCTCCTAACATATAATAAAGGTTTTCTTTCCATGTTCAAATTCAATATGATTCAAATGCAAATACTCACAGGAGTAAATTAAATATTTAATTTCCTATTATGGTACAAATGACTCCAAGCTATAAAAGAGGCTAGTCAATAGAAAATTGATTTAAGGTGTACACAATAACAATGCCTACCATTTTACAAAAAGCACATTCAGGAATTCCTTTTCCCTATTTTTTAAGTCTTGGACAAATTTTCCTGACAGCCTGTATCATGCCTCTCTTGAAGCCAGCAGGAACTTGATAGATAGTTTTCCACTTATTCAGAAAAGTACAAAAAGCCCCAAGGACATTAGATTGTCCCAAGCAGAAATGGTGAAGAAAAAAATGTGGGTACAGATGGGGATGATGAGGCACTGGACTATGAAACCGAATTTGAAACTAGAATCAACTGTGCTATCTAGGATTAGTCACGTTGTTTCTCACCTTCAGTACATAAGCTATTTGAGAGCTAAGTGATGCCCAGCTATATCAGGATAGAGATAATTACATTCCTCTAGTGTGTCCATGAGGTGACAGGATTGTGGCTGTCCCCTTAGTGTGATTCTCTCTTTCTGAAGGGAAGAGAAATATAAATTACTTGTCTCACCCCTTCTGAGATCTTTCTATTTCGTATATCTCTCCCTGCCCCACCCCACACACAGAGTGCCCCCTGCCCCTGGGGCTGCACATCTTAGCCATATCCTCTCATCTAAGACTTATCAGTTATACTGATACATAAGCAAACTAATATTTTTTCCCATATATCTGACTCTTGTTCTTATATCTCAATTACTTCTGAAGACAAAGGAAGTAGAAAAGTATTGTTTAATTATCTCCTAAAACCTAAACAATTACATTTTTACTTAGCCAAGTTTGAGACTGAAAAACTCAAAGAAAAAGATTTTGATACAAGAATTCCAGTATTTAATTAATAACTGGAAGACAGAAGATCCACAGGAAAAAAAAAAAAAAAGCAAAAAGCAAAAAAGTATCCTCCTAAATGTCAGATTCCCCCAAATATTTTCTGTTATTATTTTGTCTTCTCTGGCATTTCATAATTACAACCACCTTTTTAGAAAATCCCTCCTTATTTAGTTTCCTCAGCATGGAAAAAAAAAGGGAAAGAAATAATAAAATATTTATTTTATAGAATTTATTTAGAACTGAAGAATACAAACATATTAAAATGGACTCTATCTTCATGGGCTTCCATGTCATACAGGATGATACAGGAAATAGATGTATAATAAATAAGATTTTATAATAAATGTGGGCCATTAAAGTGATAAGAGAAGGCTAATTTTGTTCTTGTTTTTCTTAGTTTTATATGAATTTCTTCTAATTTAATTTTTCCAGGAAAAACATTGAATGTACATATAAAACTAGGTTTAAAAACAGTGGGAGCATCGTGACAGAGAAAAAGCAATATAAAATGCAAATAATATCTATCCTGTTGTTCTGAGACTCATATCAAATAACGTATCTTTAATCTTTTAAAATAAAAGGTAAAGGGGCGCCTGGATTGCTCAGTGGTTGAGTGTCTGCCTTCTGCTCAGGTTGTGATCCCGGAGTCCTGGGATCGAGTCCCACCTCAGGCTCCCTGTAGGGAGCCTGCTTCTCCCTCTGCCTGTGTCTCTGCCCCTGTGTGTGTCTCTCACTAATAAATAAATAAAATATTTTTTAAAAATAAAATAAAAGGTAAAAGTTGATAAAAGGTTATAAACAATTGGCCTATTTTCAAATGATATTACAATTAACTATTAACATTAAGCCACTGCCAATATGTATAGTACTTCAAGTTAACTTACAAAATTATAGTTAATAAAAATATTTTTTACATTTCATAGTGAAAACATATATTCTTGTATATATGTATTGATTTGAAAAGTAAATTATAGAATCTTAGATCACATATACGCTCTTTGTTCATTTACTTGTTCATGGACAATTATATTTCAAAATACTTGTTATTTTGGACTTGCCAATTATTTTTTCCAATTATTGTTTAAGTCAGATTTTTTTCAGTGGTTCAGATACTTGTTTTGCAAAATTATATTTTCCTCTAAGCCACATCACTGAGCTTACAAATTACATTTTAACTAATATTTTTAAATTAGTTAATTTGTTTGATTAAAATAAAGTAATAAAACAAATGTTTTTTTAAGTACTAGTTTTGTTTTCTAATGTGACTATAGTGTACTGGAATATATCCTTATTACCAAAAGTGATTGCCAAACCCAGGATATTCTCTCATGAAGCACTATTCTGGGGTTTTGCAAAGGCAATATGAAATTTATAAGATTGAAATTTTGTAAGATCTTGTGTAGCCTGTTTCTAGAGTTGCCTGGCTTAGTTGGCCAATATATGGGTTTTTGCACTGAATATCCCAGTCAGATCAGAAGGAACTAGAAGGTGAAGCCTAAATTTGCCCACACAGGGCAGATAAAACAGTTTTTGTCAATAATTGTTAAGAGATGTAAGAAAGCATCTCTTTTGAAGCCCAGGAAATAGAATCTCAAGAGGTCTTCAGATAATCAAGAGTTACTGCTGAAATCAAAAGCCTCTTAAAAAAAACTTTTAAAAAGCCTCTTGCTCTCTCAGCCCTGTCTAATTATGAAGACAAATGGACTCTGTGACAGCTATTGCAAGAACATGGCAATAGAAAAAATGTTTTCTACCTAGACCAGGCTATTGTAAGGCAGACAGCAAACATGAAGAGAGTATTACATTAGAAACAGTTAGTGGAGAGCTTAGTCTTAGAAGAAAGAAAATCCACAATTAAAATCTGACCAGGGCCACTACTAGCTCTGTGGTAATTTATTTAATGTCTAGACCCCACAATCTCATTTGTAAAATGATGGTTAACCCATCTATTTGCATTTGTGAGGATTAAATAAGATAATGTATACAAATGTACACTTCGGCTACTTACAGTCAGTAAATACCATGTATTATTTTTACTATATAATTTCTAAGCGCTCAAAGAACAGAAGGGTAAAGCCAATCATTTCAACTGCCGATCAAGCTTTCAGGTCCTCTAGATATGGTATCTATACCATGGGTATCATTTTTATTTATTATAAATAAAAGATTATCCAAGGGTCCAGAAACCTAAGTGTACACCATTTACACAAATAGGACAACTACAAGATAAATTATAATTATATATAATTCACCAGAGAATCTTTTTAGATCCAAAAGTAACAAGTATGAGCTGGAAAGTAGGGTAATTGTCCCCTACTACTGATCAAAAAATTAACCGGATTAACCTTGGTATGAAGAATCAGGTTTGACAACAGCCCAATTTGGCAGGTTGAGTTCATGCTATTCAAAATATGGCATCACCTGGATAGGCAAACTGGATTTATTTCGTGTGCCATTTCCATGCAATTTAGAGTGGCTTCCTTGCATGCTGCATTGAGACAGATACACAGTTTGGGTCTGAGGTCAGTGGAAAGCGGGTAAGCATCCCACAGTAGTGTGTCCTTTGGGCAAAGAACAGAGATGTGGCACCTAAATACCAACTGTTTGACATCTCAGTTCTAGGCTATGTTTGGAAAGAGGAGACACAGCAAGATGACTTAATCATCAGGTTATCTGCAATAGTAACTTAGAGGTAGAAGATGCTAATGAAGTATCAGCAAAGGTAGCTGGACAAATTTTCATCCAAAACTGAAGATATGTTTGAGATTGTATGACTTAATCTAGGACCTATAGGTATATTTTAAATTCAATCACCTGGAGAGACCAAAGAATTAGCAGGTTGCCACCAAAGAAAAGAAAATCAAGAAATAATTAGTTCCATGGGCCTGCCAAACAAAAAGCAAAATAAAACAAAACATATTATGTATAATAGTTTATAGAAAAAAAATAATTCCAAATATGAGGAACCTTAAATTGAAAGCCACAGGGGGAAAAAAAGGATATCCCTAATAAAGTTGATGACTGAGAGAAAAGAATTTCCAAAATGCAGTTGATTTTCAAAGGAGTTGCTTCTCAAAGGTCAATTCTAAATATCTCTGTTCTGATGTGAAAAATAATAAGCATTTATTTAATGGTGTTTAGAAATTCTCTTGATCAAGCTAACTGGTGGTCATAAAAAAAAGGATGCTGTTTCATATTCCAGAATGTTGCTAGAAACAGGATGCAAACATAATTAGAAACAAATTTCTCCAAGTCAGAGCAATTTAGAGTGAAGTAACAGAACCCTAGCTTCTGGTCTTCTTCTATGCCTTCTTCTGTGAAAATTTTTCAAGAGGTTCATTAGCAACTGGTTTACAACAAATATATAGAGATGATGCATGAGCATACTCTTCTGAGACTGAATTTCCAAACAATCTTCTCTTCTTACATGTAGCAAGTTATTAGAAATTTTGTCAAAAATCCAAAGTACTCTTCATAAAAAGACTGGGCAATATCAGGAAAATCTAGTCTGGTGGAATGTTTTTCCAAAATTGGCTTGATGGCTTTGTAATATAGCAGAAGGTATATTACATGATTTTTGAGCTAAATTCATAAAAGGCATAACATTTTATAAAAGTTACTGCTTGATTCTATTGGGACATTTATTCTTGGAATCAAATCAAGCCACCATGTTGGCTAAGTAAGTGAGGCTTCAGATAATTCTAGTTCCTATTTGTCAATTACCACAGCCTTCAAGTTTTTTCAGCTAAGACTGCAGCATTGTGGAGGAATGACAAGCCATTTTTGCTGTTTCCAATTTCCTAAACAAAATCTGTAAACATAACGAAATGGTTGGTGTTTTACAACACTGGGTCTAGGTGGTTGAAGTAACCAGGACAGATTTGGGCACCTGGAAGATTGACTAGTGCTTTGAGAGTGAGCCTCTGGGGGAACCTGGAAGAGCCCAGAAGGCAACAGAAGCCTGAAGAACCTTAATGGGGCTGTCAGTGAGAGCTCACAGGAAAGTCAGGAAAATGCTCTTGGAAGCTGGAGGAAAGGACAGTATGTAGTAGGAGGAAATTTGGCAACATTAGTATCTGAAGTATCATTAAAAATGAGAAAGAGTCCTAATAAATGTAATTATCTAGTGAAGAGAAGGCATTTCCAAGTAGAATGTCAAAAGTGGAACCAGGCTCTTTCTCATTACCTATATGACGAGAGAGAGATGAGCTAAAGAATAAATGATTAAATACAGAATGAGATTCCAAGATCTTTGTTAAGACCTCAGAAAAGTTTAAGGCAGTTTTTTTTAAAGATTTCATTTATTTATTCATGATAGACATAGAGACAGACAGACAGACAGACAGAGACACAGGCAGAGGGAGAAGCAGGCTCCATGCCAGGATCCTGGGACTCCAGGATGGCGCCCTGGGCCAAAGGCAGACACCAACCTGCTGAGCCACCCAGGGATCCCCCTTAAGGCAGTTTTAAACCTTTTCATCCTTAACCTTCTTAAAATAGTCCATTTGGGGACATCTGGGTGGCTCAGTCAGGCAACCAACTCTTGCTTACGGCTCTAGTCATGATCTCAGGAAGTCATGATCTCAGGAAGTCGTGATCTCAGAGCTGTAGGATCAAGCCCTGAGTTAGACTCCATGTTCAGCCCAGAGTCTGTTTGAGATTCTCTCCTTCCTTCCCTTTTATCCCTCCCCCTGATCTCTCTCTCTCTAAAGTAAATATTTTTAAACAATAAAATAAATAAAATAGTCCTTTTAACTATCTTAAGTATGTGCTTCTTAGATCTTTGCATTGAACAATAGAGCTTTTAAAACTCTTAAGACCATTAATGTAAAGAGATTTCTTATTCCCTCAATATTTGTGGTGGTAACACTTACCTAAAGGAATAAACTATAAATGAATATACTGGCAATCCATAGATTATTAAAGGAACTGGTTCAGGATACCTGGTTCAGCCACCCAGGTATGGCTCAGGGGTTGAGCAACTGCCTTTGACTCAGGACGTGATCCTGGGGTCTGACGATCCAGTCCAGCATCAGGCTCCCCACGAGAAGCCTGCTTCTTCCTCTGCCTATGTCTCTGCCTCTCTCTGTCTCTTGTGAATAAATAAATAAAAATATTTTTTATTTATTTTTTTTAATTTTTTTATTTATTTATGATAGTCACACAGAGAGAGAGAGAGAGGCAGAGACACAGGCAGAGGGAGAAGCAGGCTCCATGCACCGGGAGCCCGACGTGGGATTCGATCCCGGGTCTCCAGGATCGCGCCCTGGACCAAAGGCAGGCGCTAAACCACTGCGCGACCCAGGGATCCCTAAAAATATTTTTTAAAAAAGAAATTGGGTCAACTTAGATTATAAGGGATAGAGATTGTACAAAATGAGAAGTCTTTGGATCTCTAAACTATTATGGGCAGAAAGAAGATAAGGAAACTAGTCAGGTATAAACACAGTCCCCTTTTTATGGAAGAGGAATAGTGACTCAAAGTACAGAAATACTTTGAGGGAAGAGAGTCCAGAGACATGGAGAATAACTCCTAGGAATTAGCACTGAGCCCTAATCAAGGAATTGGCTATATGTACCTAGCTGAATTTCAGAATTGCTATGGATCTGTGACTTTTGCGTGCTTCCTATTTTTTGACTCTTTTAGTATTGGAATATCTACAGCTTCTCTCACACCATTGTGGGGTTAGGAAGTATGCATGGAAAGGGTAGAGATTCAGATAACTTATCTCTTTAGTTCAAAGGTCTTTAGATCAAGTGGACCAGTAATCAAGAGGCTGTGCCCAAGGAACCAATCTAAGGAGGGCTCATTTAGATATTTAGGACCTGATATAGATGACAAATGCTGAATTCAGCCTGATGCCATGATGGGATGAGAGAGATCTGGGGCCTTGGGGAAAGAGAGAAGTATATTTAAATGTGAGAGAGGTGTAGCATGTTTTCCAAAGATAGCCTCAATAATATCTTCTATCCCCTTTGTTCACCTTTGACACCCTCCCATCCAGAGGTAAAGCTATGTTCCCTCTTTCCCTATTAAGATGGGCTTATGACTAAAGCACAAATGACATAATGTGACTTTTGAGGCCAGGCCAGAAAAAACAAAAAGCTTCCCCATGGTTTTCTTGAGGCATTTGCTTTTTCAATCCAGTCACACTGCTGTGAGGAAGATCAACTACATGGACAGGCCATGGATAGAATAGGTCCCATCAGATGGACATCATCAACCCCCATGAGTGAGTGAGTCTTTAGATGATTCCAGTGCCCAGCCTTAGAGACTTCCTAGCCGAGATCTCAGACATTGTGGAACAGAGATAAACCATGTGCACTTTGTCCTTTTTGAGTTCCTGGCCCACAGAATCCAAGAGCAAGACAAAATGGTTGCTGTTTTACATCACAAAATTGGGCAATTGTTATGCAGTGAATGCAACTGGAAGTCAGTTTTGCATGGAGTCTTATAAGCAGTTTTCATGGGAAAAGCATTCATTTCCTTGGGAAATGTTTTAAACTTTATGTGTATTCTAGGAAATCTAAGGGATTTTTTAAAAATATGTTTTGCATCAATATTAAAAGGGATGTATAACTGTCTGATGGGAGCTGGGGCAGACATCTTCAACCTTCCTATTACTGTCACTTTCATCACATGCCTCCTGCCTGCCTTTTTGAACAGAAAGCAAAAACAAATTTTTTTTGAGAAAGAGAGCACAAGATGAGGTGGTGGCAGAGGAGGGGGAGAGAGAATCTTAAGCAGGCTCATAGAGCCTGATGCGAGGCTCAATCTCATAACAAGGAGATCTTGACCTGAGCCAAAACCAAGAGTGGACACTTAGCAGACTAAGCCACCTAGTCTTCCCAAATAGAAAGCAAATTTTTAAAAAATTAAAATTAGAAAGGGGCACCTAGATGTCTGACTCTGTTAAGCATCTCACTCTTGGGTTACAGGATTGTGAGATCAGGCCCCCTCTTGGCTCCTTACTGAGAGCAGAGTCTGCTTGAGATTCTCTGCCTCTCCCTCTCCCTCTGCCCCTCCCCTCATTCTCTCTCATAAATAAATTAATTGATTAATTAATTGATTAATAAAATCTTTTTTAAAAAGTAAGAAAAAATAAAAGACACATAAAAATAGTTAAATATTTAAGTACTAAAACATTAAGAAATGCATAAACAGAAGATAATAGCCTTAATAGTAATAGCTAATAATAGATAAGAGAACTCAGAAAGCTATGGAAAGAATGGGCTGTAGAAACAGAGAGACCTGGAATTAAATTTGTACTCTTTCTGTCATTCATCAGTTTCATGATTTTTGTCACACCACTAAATATGTCATTGAGTCTTAGTTTCCACACTTACAAAATGGCAATAATATCTGCCTTGCAGGTGATTGCAAGAATTAAAAAAAATATCTAATCTGTTTATGGCACCTACACAGTATCTGGTACAGAGCATCCTATAAATAACATTGGCCACTACAATGACATATGAACTAGAAGTCTTTTCCTTTGTAACTACAGCCATGAAAATGAGGTGTTAGAAGTGCCCACCTGGAGTCTCAGACTGCCCCGCTATGCACCAATTCTAAATCTCAGTTAATATGGTTATTTCATAATTTTGCACAGATATAGGTCATTTTGCATAAAAACCTACCTATTGCACAGGGCGGTGGTGAAGACAGAACATAGAAATTTGTGTGGAAAGCACTTTGTGAATTATGAAATACTAAAAAACTCAGGTATTATTCTTTTTTTATCCTTATTAGTCTTTAGACCAGTATTGAGACAGCCTATTACTTTTCAGTTTTTGCCTGTTTTCTAATATAGAAGTTCTCACACACATGAAAAATAATTTTGTGAGATTAAAAAGCATGGGAATGGAAGTTTGTGCATTCTCTTATAAATGTAATTTATTTAAGCAAATGGGGCTCTTAGCTGATTTCCCCCTGTGACGTCAGTGATAGGTGATGTTTCTAAAATGTTTTACTTCATTGTGGCTTGAACCATTTTACCAGCATCTTCAACAAATTAACACTTTTATCAGAATATCTGTTATTAATTAAATACTGTACCTGGTTTCTCCTTACTTCAGTTTGTAATTGAATCTCACATAGTAGCAATAGCTACCAAAGCAAGAAATTGTACATAATTTCTCTAAAACCTGTCAATTATACCAAAAAATAGAGTTCCAAAGTTCAGGGAAGTTGTTGGTATTCATGACAGGTCTTCAAGCAAAATCAAAGTATTCCATCCTTGGATAATCCACAAATAACTAAAGAAAATTGTTATATTAATTATTTCCCTTTTGAACCTCTCAAAACCTCAATCCCCACAAGAAAAAATAAATCCCAAAATTATAAATAAAAATTTTAACAATATTTTTTCCTGGTGTATATCATTTTTAATCATAATAGGAATTTTATAATCTATATCATATTACAACACGCCTTTTTGCTTGCCAGAATGCCAGTTCTTTTAGGTGTTTCTTAACCAAAAATAAATCAATTTAATAAGCAAAAATGTTTATTTAATGCCAATACGCTAAATGGTATTGCTATCCAAATTCTTTGTAATATCTGATTACTAGCAGTATAATATTTTCATTTAGATTGTTGATCAAGAGGATTGTTGATTGTTGAAATAGAGGATGGGGAATCCCTGGGTGGCTCAGCAGTTAAGCACCTGCCTTTGGCCCAGGGCGCAATTCTGGAGTCCCGGGATCGAGTCCCACATCAGGCTCCAGGCATGGAGCCTGCTTCTCCCTCCTCCTGTGTCTCTGCCACTCTTTCTCTCTCTCTATGTCTATCAAAAATAAATAAATAAATCTTAAAAAAAAAAGAAATAGAGGATGCTCATGGTCTGGGTGAGATGTGTTGCAGCCAGGACTAGATGCCAATTAACACGGGGTTTGGGCTCTTTCCCAGGAACAGAATGCAGAACCCTCTAAGGGATGAGCCTCACCTATGAACATCTCATTCTGATATTCAGATTCTGATCTAGCCCGTTGTCTCCTCAGAGAAACAATGCCTCTGCCTCCCTGTCATTTCCTACACTAACCCCAATAGATATGAAGTAGAAAGGGCACCAATTCAGTGAACACATAAACCTGGATCAGAGAGACAAACTTGTCTCTAACTTTGTATTATCTTGGGCAAGTCCTTTAACAACTAAGCCTCAATTTTCTTATCTGTTAAAATGGGGATAATAATAATAACCTAAATATTTATGCATGGGGAAGCATAAATAATGATATATGTTTTCAAGCACAGCAGACCATGGTGTCCTAGGTGTTAGATAGTGAAAAAGCACATTTCCTTTGTATAAATATGTAACAGGGGGGCTTGTTTCCATGATGAAAATAAACATCCCAAACTATGTTGAATGGAATCCTATGCCCATCTTAAATTTATTCTCCCCTTAGTTTTACTAAACTCTGGATCTTTCTACAAAGTTGATGTCATTATTATTAAAAGTGATTCAGAGGCTAAATAGAATAAAAATATCTCTGATCCCTATTTCAATCTCTTAAAATCCAAGGATTTTATCATGTAGGCCAATAGTTTTCAGCCTGAGGTGATTCTGCTGCACAGGAGGGCCTTTGGTAATACCTGGAGACAATTTTGTGGGTCACAACAGAGAGAATACCTCTGGCATCTGGTGGGGAGAGGCCAGGCATGACACTAAACATCCTCCAGTGCAAAGAACAGTTCCCCAAATAATGAATTATATGGCCACAGTTTTGATTGTGCCAAGTTTGGAAAATACACTATAAACCATTTCCATTAATTCACTCAACAAGTAATTATTAAACAACTCTGGTATACCAGACACTATGCTGTATGCCAAGATAAACTGAAAAGAGAGAAAGAGATCCTGAATTTAGAGTTCACGTAGTGGGGAAGAAGGACAATTAAATAAGCAGTTAAACATTGAATATGGGAATATATTTTGATAAGTGAGAATAAGAACCACATGTCTAGAAAAAATTATGGTCTTACAGCCATAACATAAAACCATAGGAGTGGTTATTGTAAACTTTTATAATCAATGACAATTCCATAAACACATAAGCAAGTAAATCCAGAACCAGTTTTAAACCTACCTAACTGATGAGTGACTACTCACTTCAGTGAACATGCCTCTAAAAACCAACCAGTGAGTGATAGCTCATGTTTTCAAAGTCAGCAACCAGGTGAACTCATGCCAGGGAACTAACTTCTAAAGTTAATACCAACCCACTACTGCCTCTGTAGCCAACCAAAATACAAACAAAACATGTATCTAAATCTTATGCCAATCCACTTCTGATTCTGTAGCCAATTCAAAATATTCTTCTGCATCTAGTTCAAATCTAATGTCCAAAGCTTAGGGAAGATATTAGAAGTTGTGCTAAATCCTCAAAAAAAAAAAAAATCAAAGTATTGTACCACTGAAAATAAACCCATAACTTCAAATCTTTCCTGTATTAATCACATCCCTTCTGAGCCTCCAAAAGCACTTCTTAGTGAAAAAAATATAAAAAAAAAAAATCATGGCTAAACAGACACATGAGAAAATGCTCAACAACACTCGGCATCAGGGAAACACAAACCACAATGAGATACCACCTCACACCAGTCAGAATGGCTAAAATTAAGAAGTCAGGAAATGACAGATGTTGGCAAGGATGCAGAGAAAGGGGAACCCTCTTACACTGTTGGGGAGAATGCAAACTGGTGCAGCCACTCTGGAAAACAGTATGGAGTTTCCTCAAAAAGTTGAAAATAGAGCTACCCTATGACCAACAATCACATCGCTAGGTATTTATCCCAAAAACACAAATGTAGTGATCCAAAGGGACACCTGTACCCCAATGTTTATAGCAGCAATGTCCAACAATAGCCAAACGATAGAAAGAGCCCAGATGTTCATCAACAGACGAATGGTTAAATAAGTAGTATGGAATACTACTCAGCCTTCAAAAAATGAAATCTTGCCATTTGCAATGATGTGGATGGAACTAGAGGGTACTATGCTGGGTGAAAGAAGTCAATCAGAGAAAGACAATTATCATATGATCTCACTCTTACGTGGAACTTAAACAAAACAGGATCATGGGGAAGGGAAGGAAAAATAAAACAAAATGAACTCAGGGAGCCAAACCATAAAAGACACTTAATCATCAAAAACAAATTGAGGTTTACTGGAGGGAAGGGGAAGTGGGATAACTGGGTGATGGACATTAAGAAGGGCACATGATAAAATGAGCACTGGGTATTAGATAAGACTGATGAATCACTGAACTCTACCACTGAAACTAATGATATACTATATGTTAATTAATTGAATTTAAATTTTAAAAAAGAAAGAAAAATTACGGCTAGAACTATGTTAACTATGTTAACAATGTTTTCTTCTAGGTTCAATTTCTTTTTAACCCAAGACCCTTTGTTAAACCTGAAATACCCCCCACTACTCCAGCCTTTCCCTTATAACCCAATTCTGGTATCTAACACTGTCATACACAACACAACACACATGAGGCCAGTTGAAAACTTCAGTTCTAGGGATGCCTGGGTGGCTCAGTGGTTGCATTCGGCTTCGGCTCAGGTTGTGATCCCAGGATCTGGGATCAAGTCCCACATCCGGCTCCTGCGAAGAGCCTGCTTCTCCCTCTGCCTATGTCTCTGCCTCTCTCTCTCTCTCTCTCTATCTCTATCTCTATCTCTGTGTGTGTCTCTCATAAATAAATATTTTTAAAAAGAAAAGAAAACTTCAGTTCTTGAAAGATTGGTCATCACTACACTATGTAAAAAATGAATGAGGAAAAGGAGGTTGATGAGTGGAGTCAACTGTGAGAGAGTTTAACAGATAGTCCAGATGAAAGAGGACTCTGGGACACCTGGGTGGTTCAGTGGTTAAGCAGCTGCCTCTGGCTCAGCTCATGATCCCTGGGTCCTGGGATGGAGTCCCTCATTGGGCTCCCCACAGGGAGCCTGCTTCTCCCTCTGCCTGTGTCTCTGTCTCTCTCTGTGTGTCTCTCATGAATAAATAAATAAAATCTTAAAAAGAACATGGAAACCTCAACATAGAAGTACATGCACTCAGCGTCAACACCACTTAATGATTTACTTCATAAAGGAATAGAGAGTTGGGAGGAGTAAAGGAATGACCACATGACTCCCATGTGGGCCTCTGGGTTGTACCACTCACTGGGGAGCCAAATATAGAAGAAAGAGGGTATTTGAGGAAAAGATGAGAACAGTTTCAGATACATTAAATTTGAGTGTTCTGAAGGACAAAATAGAGATATAAGGTCAGAGGGTGAATATTTAAATATGATTCAAGAAAAAAGTCTGGGCTAAAGACATATTTGGGAGCTTTCACATATAGATTGTAATTGAAGCCATAAGACCAAATACGCTGGCCAGGAGACCAGGATTACCCAGGTAATCCTCTGCATTTGTGCTTTAAAAGCTGTGGCATAAGGATGATCATTATGACCGGCATATCAAGATAAGTAAAAGGTATTGGACTTAAAATGATGAAAAAAATATGACTGGACAGGACCAGAGTCCTTTTCTTTTAATTGAAGCTGACAAGGGACTTTGCCAATTCCCAAGCAAAGAAGGACCTGGAATTAATATAAAGAAATCCTAAATATCCTTTTTAGTCAACTTGTATATATCTAATTTAAACCAAATCAATCAATACTTATTTCATGCATAAACTATGGTTTACCTATTTCAAACTGGGAATTTCTTTTTGAGCAATAAGTATCTTGACCATATTTCCAAAATTTCATTCTACATTTTTCCTCCAAAGAACTGCTGGAGCTCTAAAGAATTTCACATGAAATCCAAAGATATGCCTTCTGCCTAATTAGAGGTCACTGCTAAGAAGCAGCCACTTAATTATTTCTGTGTCTTTTGTAAAATGTTGAAAATATTACCTGCTCTGTCATCCATGTTTCTTATGCAATGAGCAATTGTGAGAAATTCCTCTTTACCCCTACACTTTTATCCAGGGATGATTGTATCTCTGCATGTTAAGAAATAGTAGCCCTATAGATATTTATAAGACATGACTGAAATAATAATAGCTACATTTTATTAACAACTTACTAAAGGATAAAATACATTACTCCACTCAATCATGAAGACAGACACAGGTAAAGAACTTAGGGCTCACAGAGTTAAAGAATTTGCCAAAGTCATAGAACTTGGAAATGGTGGTGTTTTTTACTATTAAGGCGTATGACTACTATAAGGATCATACTCCAGCCTCTTATTAGCTGTGTGGGTGTGGGTGTAGGTGTGTGGTTGTGACCTTGGGTAAGTGTTTATCTGTGTTTCAATATTCTCATCTATAAAATGGAAAAACTAATGCTACATACATCATATGGCTTTTGTGGAGTTTAAAATGGTTAATTCATATAAAGAATGTATACTAATTTCGGCAATATGAATGTTGAATAAAGCTATGATGATGATGATGATGATGATGATGATGATGATGATGATTTCATTAGACTTCCTGACTTTCTTCTAGTTGATCCTAAGTAATGGCTGAGTCCCTAACTGAACTGATGAGGAGGAGGATAATAGTGATAATACTAATAGCCACATTAATAAGGACCTACCATACTCTAGTCAGCCTGTTAGATACTTTGCATTAGATATCTGTTTCTCCACAGAAACTCTGTGCCCGATGTCAGCATTTTGCCCCATTCACTCAATCCTCAGGAAAATCCACACTGATTCTCACTTTCATTATTTCACCAAATCAGCTTTTATATAGGTCATCAATGATCTGCCTAATACTAAATCCAAAGAGCATTCACCGTCCTAATCATGATCTCTCTGTAGCACATAATATTTGAAAACTCCATCCTTGAAATCTGCCTTATTCTTTAATTTTGTAACACCACACTCTCCCATATAAAGTCACTCTTTAATCTCCTTTCCTGGCTCAATAATGTTATGCATTTGTTTCATGAATATAAAGAATGAAAATACATCGTTCTCCATCTGTGTTACTATCTTTTCCACACAATTTGCTCTGTCCTCTAAAGAACTGTAAAATTTAAAAGTTCAGAAAAAAATTACTGTCTAGATACTGAAACTAGAAAAGATATTTCAAATAAAATGTTCCAAGTGGCTCTTCATAAGTAAAAATAATACCATTTCAAAATACATAAAGCAAAAACTGATAGAACCACAAGGATAAATAGACAGATCCACAATTGCAGCAAGAGATCTCAATATATCTTTCTCATAATGGATGGAACAGACTTGAACACTTTAAGTCGCTGTAACCTGATTGACATGTATAGAACAGTGTACCCAACAACAACAGAGCGTATGCTTTCCAACTACAAGCAGAATATTTACCAATATAAATTCTCCTGAACTGTAAAATGATTTTAAGAAATTCAAAACATTCAAAGTATGTTCCAGAACCAAAGTGGAATTAGATTAGAAATTAATAACAGAAAGATCTCTGGAAAATCCTCAAGTATTTCAAAATTAAGCAACATAGTTCTAAATAACAATGCGCTATTTGTTTTTGAAGGAATCAAAAAGAGAATGAGAAAGTATATTTCGAACTGCAAGAAAATTAAAATACAAGATTTGTGAGATGCCACTACGGTAGTACACAGGGTTTAAATTTAGAACATTAGATGCCTACATAAGAAAAGAAAAACGGTCTCATACTGATGATAAAAGCTTCCAATTTGTGAAAAGCAAAGTAAAAGCTTACTTACTCTAAACAAAAGGAAAAAAGTCAGCAAAAGTAAGGAAACAATAAATACCAGAGGAATACTTAGAGAAATATTCAACAGAAAACAGGACAAATAATGTAGAAAATCAATAGAAAAAAAAATTGGTTGTGGTAGAAAGAATTCTGAGATGGTCCACCAAGATTCAGTGCCCTGGTCTACACGGTCTTCAAAATCCCCTCTCCTTGACTGTGGGCAGGAAAGATGAATAGGATAGAGTATCTCTCCCAAGATTATGTTACATTTATAGCAAAAGAGATTTTGCAAGTATAATTAAGCTGCCTAATCAGTTGACTTTGAGTTAATCAAAAAGGCAGTAAAAGTCAGGTGATCCCTTAAAAGGGCTAAGCAGCAGGAACAGGCATCCTCATGCTGGTTGAAGAGGATGCCATATGGCAAGATTCTGGGGAGGCCTGTAGGAACTGAGAACAGTCCCTTGGCTAACAACTAACAAGAAAATGGGTATCTCAGTCATACAGCCATAAGGAGATGAGTTCTGCCAATAGCCAGTCAGCTTGGAAGGGATCCCAAGCTTCAGATGACCTCAGAGTCCTGGCCAACACCTTGATTTCAACCAGATGACCGAGCTGTATCATGCTCAGATTTCTGACCCAAAGAAAAAAGAAGATACTGAATTTGTGTTGCTTTAGACCACTAAGTTTATGGTCATTTGTTATGAGACAACTAATACAATGGATCTTTGAGAAGACCAATAAAATTGATGAACCCCTAGTCAGAATGATCAGGAAAAAAGATAAAATGCAAATTAAGAATATCATAATTTTAAAAAGAGAATATCATGAATAAGAAGGGTACAATCACTTAAAATTCTACAGATAATTAAAGGATAGTAAGGGGATATTATAAATAACTGTATGCCAATAAACTCAACAACTTCGACAAAATGGAAAAATTCCTTTCAAGCACTATGAAAGCTCACCAAAGGAAAAATAGATAATTGATAGACCTATATCTATTAAATAAATTGAATTAATAAAAGAATAAATTGAGAATTTCTCAATTTATAAAGGAATATGTGTTTTGGTACCCACATATTTCTCAATTTTTCTACTTTTTTCTACTCTAAAACCTTTTTCTACTCTAAACAGCATCGGATAAATCTCTTGAAGTGTTAATGTAGACTCCCTCTGTCAAACCTCTATATCTTCTCCTATACGGGGAGTGGCTCTTTGACCATTCTATTTATTCTATGGTAATTGATCTCTTTATATTTTCTCTCTCTTCAGGAGTCAGTTTTGGTAAACTATATTTTCCTTAAGATTATCCAATTTTTCCATGTTTTCAGATATGTTTATATAGATTTGAAAAACTTGACATACTTAAGAAATTAAAAGAAGTAGCTTATGATTCCTTTGGTTACCTAAATATCGACATTACTTTTTCTTATTTTCCTCATTTACATTTTTTCTTTTTCTAAAGTTAGTCAAAGTGTGTCTATTTTATCTCTCCTCCCCACCACAACAGCTATTTTTAGATTTAATTCTTATTATTTTTTGTTTTAATTTACTTACTTTCCATTTTTGAAATCATTGTCCTAATTTCTACTTTCTTTACATTTATATTTTTTTTCTTATAACTTTGGTGGTTAAGGTTTAATTCATTGATTTTTTTCTTCTTGCTTATTAAAACAAATGTTTAATGGTACAAATTATCCTCTGAATATTTCCTTAGCTATATATATTATGTATAATATATAAATATATTTTTATTATATGGAAACTAAATATAGATAATATATCAAAAATGTTATGTGTGACTATCATATTATATTATATATAAACATATTACTTTTATGTATAATTTCAAAATATATAGTCAATAAACAAATAATTATTAAATGTATATAGCTAAACTTGTGCAGTCACTCTGGAAAACAGCATAGAGGTTTCTCAAAAAGTTTAAAATAGAGCTACCCTATGATCTAGCAATTGCACTGCTAGGTATTTACCCAAAAGATACAAAAATCCAAAGGGATACATGCACCCTGATGTTTATAGCAGCATTATCTACAATAGCTAAATTATGAAAACAGTCCAAGCATCCATCAGCTGATGAATGGATAAAGAAGATGTGTATATGTGTGTGTGTGTGTGTGTGTGTGTGTGTGTGTGTGTGTGTATAGGAATGGAATATTGCTTAACCATAAAAAGAATGAAATCTTGCCATTTGCAACAACATGGATGGATCTAAAGAGTATTATACTAAGAGAAATAAGTCAATCAGAGAAAGACAAATATGATATGATTTCACTCGCATGTGGACTTTAAGAAACAAAACAAATGAGCAAAGGAAAGAGAGAGGCAAACCAAAAAACAGACTCTTAAATATAGAGAACAAACTGATGGTTACTAGAAGAGAGGTGAGTGAGGAGATGGGTAAAATAGTTTATGGGGATTAAGGAGTACACTTATGCTGAACACTGGGTAATGTATGGAATTGTTGAATCATTATATTGTACACCTGAAACTAATATAACACTGTATGTTGAATATATTAGAATTAAAATAAAATAAAATAAAATGAAATTTTAAAAGAATGAAATCTTGTGGTTTGTAAAAATACGGATTGAGGTAGAGAATATCATGCTAAGTGAAATAAGTCAGAGAAACAAATACTTCACTCGTATATGGAATTTAAGAAACAAAACAAATGAACAAAGAGTGGCAGGGAGAGAGAAGCAAACCAAGAAACAGACTCTTAACTACAGAGAACAACTGATGGTTACTAGAGGGGAGGTGGGTGGGGAGATAGAGGAAATATTGGGGGATTTAAAAAGTTGGGGATTAAATGTTGGGGATTAAAAAGTACACTTACCATGATGAAAAAATAAAATAAAATGATTTTTAAAATTCTCTTCCAGTGGTGATAACCAGGTGAAAAGTGTGTCAAGAAACTTCTTGTTTTAGAAAAGTTTCAGCTAATATAGTCGCCAATACACTTATAAATTCCCTTTAAAATACCCATGTAGATCGGGGCACTTGCGTGGCTGAGTTGGCTAACCATCTGACTCTTGGTTTTGACTCAGGCGGTGACCTGAGGGTCCTGAGATCAAGCCCTGTGTTGGGGTCAGCACTCAATAAGGAGTCTGCTTGAGATTCTCTCTCTCCCTCTCCCTCTGCCCCTCTTTCACCCCCTAACTAAATAAATAAATCTTAAAAAAATAAAAATAAAAAAGAGATAGCCAAATAAAAATCAATCACCAGTCAAAAGGTAGTAATAAGAAATATACAAAAGAAGAAATATAATAAGTTAGAAATATTTGAAAATATACCTAACCTCACCAGAAGCCAAAGAATATAAATTAAACTTAAAAGCATATTAAATGATGAGGCCAATGATAAACTGGGGAAAACATCATAAATATATAAAGATCTTAGAAATTAAAAAGAAAACTAGGAATACTATAAGGGATATGCAAAAATGTGAATAGCTAATTTGCAAAAGAGAAAATATAGTTAGATATTTATGAAAATATTTAACCTCATTTTTAATCAAGTTAACACACATTAAAATAATTAAGTATTTATTCATCTATCATCTTTGGACAGATTTTCTTTTTAATGAAGAGATTCCATGCCCAGAAAGCAGTGGAAAATGGTCTTTCTCATGAATTGCTGATTAAGTTAAATTATGATATGCTGTATAATTAGGCTGCTGATAATAAGATCAAATTTTATATAACCTTTGATTCACTAACTCTAGTTACAGAAATTTAACCTTAGGAAATAAACATGAGTGTGAGTATAGAAGTATCTTTAAGCAACATTGTGTGTCATGGGTGAGGATGGGGAGAAGGCTGGTGAAAAATCTATCAGGTCAAAACTTTGTCCCCCTAAACATGAGAAATATATAAAATAAATAAATGAGGTGTGTCATAGGATGGTTCAGGACTATCAAGCCATGAAATTCACAGTATAAAAGAATACTCAATGACATGGAAAAAAGTTCATATGTGTTCTGAATTTGAAAAATCAGGTTATAATATATATAAGATAGCCTAATTCAAGTTTTAAAAAATATGAACACACACTGAGAAGCATAAGCAAATGATAACTGTGATTATCTATAGATGCTGAGAGTGGTAAGAAAGATTTATAATTTTCTTTATATTGCTCCATTTTCAAATTTTTATAAAAAACAATTGTTCTAAGCAGAAAATACAGCTTTTACCATTATAAATGAATGCAACAGCTACTTTTTCTTCTTCCCTTTACTCATAACCATATTAAAAGTAATGTTAAAGAGGTGTTCCAGATTTTTTTTTCTGCTTAGGTTTTCTATGTTGAGTGCATCAAGTTATCACTCCATTATGGGAAAATAAATCCATACAGGATTTGTTTGTGTGAAGTGAAGTAGCTATCTATAATCCTATATGACAGTGAGAAATTCTCATGGAAAGAATAGTTAAATTCTTGAGAATATGGACTGGCTTTTCAAATACAAAGTTAAACAGAGATTTGGGGAAGCATGAAGGTCTTCTCTTTACGTTAGCTACATATGAATTCTTCCTTTTAATACTGTATTCTATGTAGGAATGAATAAAGAACATCAGATATCCATTCGGCTGCAGGTACTTAGGAAATTGCAATGATGATGTATTCATAGCTGTTTTATCTCCTTGACTTACCATGTAATCAGAGAACATTTCCAGATCAAAGTCTATCTGAGAACACTGAGATAAAGCCCCAAATATTTCAAGCCTATTTTATTTTACATCCATACATTAAATATATTTAGAGAAAACAATCCTTAGAAATTTGCACATACATATTGAGGTTACGATCCAAACAGATTTGACCATTTCTCAGGCAATAGGTCTGCTTCATCCAGAGATAAATTAATTGTAAATATGTAATTATCACCATGAAAATCCTAAGACAAAATAAAGTGCAACAAACTCCATATTAATCACAGTCTTCCATGGTGATAGGAAAAGAAGCTTTTAGAAAACCTGAAGCCATTTGGCAAGTGTGTGTGAGAAGGCAGACAGATGAGGCAGGAGAGTGGATAAAGGATAGGAAGAGAACCAAATTGTCAAAAGCGGCTACTGTTAAACCTCAAGAAAGAAGAAAGAGAAGCCAGAAAAGTATTTTAAAATTTATTTTACAAAAAAAGTATTCACAGTAGATAAGAAGATAACAATATGATCACAATTCTTGATGTCAGCACCCTTCAAAAAAATATAAATCCCCAGAAAAATAAATGAAAACAATTGCATTTACAATTTCACCTAAAAGAATAAAATACCTAGAAATAAATTTAACCAAGAAGGTGACAGTACCTGTACTCCAGAAACTATAAAACAGTAATGAAAGAAATTGAAGATGGCACAAATGGAAAGATATTCCATGCTAATGGATTGAAACAGTATCACTATAGTGTCCATACTATCAAAATACTTTGGTATTTGCTAAACAAAAGCAATCTACAGGTTTAATACACTTCCTATTAAAATGCTAACAGTGTTTTTCACACAACTAGAAAAAAAATAATACTAAAATTTGTGTGGAACCACTAAGGACCCTAAATAGCCAGAGTATTCTTGAGAAAGAACAAAGGAGGGGTATCACAATCCCTGATTTCAAGACATACTACAAAGCTGTAATAAAAACAGCATGGCAGATATCTTCTCCCATTCTGTAGGTTGTCTTTTAGTTTTGTTGACTGTATCCTTTGCTGTGCAAAAGCTTCTTATCTTGATGAAGTCCCAATAGTTCATTTTTGCTTTTGTTTCTTTTGCCTTCGTGGATGTATCTTGCAAGAAGTTACTGTGGCCGAGTTCAAAAAGGGTGTTGCCTGTGTTCTTCTCTAGGATTTTGATGGAATCTTGTCTCACATTTAGATCTTTCATCCATTTTGAGTTTATCTTTGTGTATGGTGCAAGGGAGTGGTCTAGTTTCATTCTTCTGCATGTGGATGTCCAATTTTCCCAGCACCATTTATTGAAGAGACTATCTTTCTTCCGATGGATAGTCTTTCCTCCTTTATCAAATATTAGTTGACCATAAAGTTCAGGGTCCACTTCTGGGTTCTCTATTCTGTTCCATTGATCTATGTGTCTGTTTTTGGAGAAGATATTTGCAAATGACATATCAGATAAAGGGCTAGTTTCCAAGATCTATAAAGAACTTATTAAACTCAACACCAAAGAAACAAACAATCCAATCATGAAATGGGCAAAAGACATGAACAGAAATCTCACAGAGGAAGACATAGACATGGCCAACATGCACATGAGAAAATGCTCTGCATCACTTGCCATCAGGGAAATACAAATCAAAACCACAATGAGACCCCACCTCACACCAGTGAGAATGGGGCAAATGAACAAGGCAGGAAACAACAAATATTGGAGAGGATGCGGAGAAAAGGGAACCCTCTTACACTGTTGGTGGGAATGTGAACTGGTGCAGCCACTCTGGAAAACTGTGTGGAGGTTCCTCAAAGAGTTAAAAATAGACCTGCCCTACAACCCAGCAATTGCACTGTTGGGGATTTACCCCAAAGATTCAGATGCAATGAAACGCTGGGACACCTGCACCCCGATGTTTATAGCAGCAATGGCCACAATAGCCAAACTGTTGAAGGAGCCTCAGTGTCCATCGAAAGATGAATGGATAAAGAAGATGTGGTTTATGTATACAATGGAATATTCCTCAGCCATTAGAAACGACAAATACCCACCATTTGCTTCAACGTGGATGGAACTGGAGGGTATTATGCTGAGTGAAGTAAGTCAGTCGGAGAAGGACAAACATTATATGTTCTCATTCATTTGGGGAATATAAATAATAGTGAAAGGGAATATAAGGGAAGGGAGAAGAAATGTGTGGGAAATATCAGAAAGGGAGACAGAACGTAAAGACTGCTAACTCAGGGAAACGAACTAGGGGTGGTAGAAGGGGAGGAGGGCAGGGGGTGGGAGTGAATGGGTGACGGGCACTGGGGGTTATTCTGTATGTTGGTAAATTGAACACCACTAAAAAATAAATTAAAAAATAAAAAATAAAATAAAAACAGCATGGTACTGGCACAAAAACAGACATCTAGGTCAATGGAACAGAATAGAGAGCCCAGAAATAAACCCACAATTATGTGGTTAATTACTCTTTGACAAAGGAAGCAAGAATATGCAATGGGAAAATATCTCTTCAATAAATGGTGCTGGGAAAACTGGACAGCTACATGTAAAAGAATGAAACTGAAACACTTTCTAATACCATACACAAAAATAAACTCAAAATGAATAAAAGACCTAACTGTATGGGACGCCTGGGTGGCTCAGTGGTTAAGGGCCTGCCTTCAGCCCAGCGCCTGATCCTGGAGACCCCGGGATCTCCCCACAGGGAGCCTGCTTCTCCCTCTGCCTGTGTCTCTGCCTCTCTCTCTCTCTGTGTCTCTCATGAATAAATATATTAAATCTTAAAAAAAAAAAAAGGACTAACTGTAAAAACCATAAAAATCCTTGAGGAGAACAGAGGCAGTAATTTCTTTGACGTCAGCCATAGCAACATTTCTCTAGATGTGTCTCCTAAGCCAAGGTAAGCAAAAGCAAAAATAAAACATTGAGATTACATTTTAAAATGATTTTTGCACAGAAAAGGAAACCATCAACAAAACAAAAAGACACCTTACATAATGGGAGTAGATATTTGCAAATGATATGTCTGATAAGGGGTTAATACTCAAATTACATAAAGAACTTATACAACTCAACACCAAAAAAAAAAAAAAAAAAGCCCTCCAAGAAACCAATAATCTGATTAAAGGTAGGCAGAGGACCTGAATAGATAATTTTTCCAAAGAATACATACAGATGGCCAAAAGACACATGAAAAGATGTTCCACATCACTAATCATCATGGAAATGCAAATCAATACCACAATGAGATATCACCTTATACCCATCAGAATGACCAAAAAAAAAAAAAAAAAAAAGACAAGAAATAATGAGTGTTGGTAAGAATGTGGAAAGGAGGAACCTCATGCACTGTTGGTGGGAATGTAAATTGGTACAGGCACTGTGGGAAACAACATGCAGGCTCCACAAAAAAAAAAAAATTAAAAAAAATTTTTAAAAACAAATACCATATGACCCAGTAATTCCACTACTAGGTATTTACCCAAAGAAAATGAAAGCACTAATTCAGAAAGATACATGCTCCCCTATGTTTATTGAAGCATTATTTACAATAGCCAAGATACGGAAGCAAACTAAGAGTCCATTGATAGACAAATGGATGAGGGAGATGTGGAGTACACACACACACACACACACACACACACACACACACACACTGGAATATTACACAGCTATATAAAGGAGAGGATGATGCCATTTGCATCATTTGCCTATGGATGGACCTAGAGGGTATTATGCCAAGTGAAACAAGTCATACCGAGAAAGACAAATATCATATGATTTCATTCATGTGTGAAATTTAAGAAACAAAACAAATGAATAGAACAGAGCTTTAAACACAGAACAAATTGGCAGTTGACAGAGGGGATATGGGGTGGCATGGGTGACATAGGTGATGGGAATTAAGAGTACACTTACCTTGATGAGCACTGAGTAATGTATAGAATTACCGAATCACTATACTGTACACTTGAAACTAATATAACATTGCATGTTAACTATGTTGGAATTTTTTAAAATGCAAACCTTTTCTCATGTGAAAAAGGGAGTTATGGATACAAGGGGCAGACTCAATGATCCAGCTTGCTAAAAGAATATCTTTTTTTAAAAAAAGATTTTATTTATTCATAAGAAACACACACACAGAGAGAGGCAGAGACACAGGCAGAGGGAGAAGCAAGGTCCTTGCTTCCGGGTAAATTTTTGTTCTTAATAACTGATTTTTATTAGTATTTTATACAGCAAGCTATATTTCTCAATTCAATGTTAATCCTTTTTTATTTATTTAAAATTGGTGCCTAACATTACTTTAGTTTTGGGTGTACAACATAGTAATCTGATCTTTTAAGTCGTTACCATCTATCACCATACAATTGCCCCCTTGATTCATTTCACCCACCCCACCAATCCCCTTCCCTGATGATAACCAAAATCTGTTCTCTGTATCTATGAGTTTTTCTTTTGTTTTTAACATTCCACAAGTAAAATCATAAGATATTTGTCTTTGACTTATTTCGCTTATCATAATTCCCTTAAGTTTCATCCATGCTATCACAAATAGCAAGTTATCATTCTTTTTATTGGATGAGTAGTATTCCATTATATATATATGTATATATATGTTATATTCCATTATATATGTACCATATATATACACACACTATATATGTACACACACTATATATATGTGTGTATATATATGGTATATATATATATCCATTGGTGAACGTTCAGGTTGTTTCCATGTCTTGGCTATTGTAAATAATGCAATGAACATTGGGTGCATATTTCTTTTCAAGTTAGTGTTTTAATTTTCTTTGGATAAATACTCAGGAGTGGTATAGCTGTATCATTTGATAGTTCTATCTTTAATATTTTGAGAAGCCATCATACTGTTTTCCATAGTGGTTGTACCAATTTGCATTCCCATAAACAGTATGAGAGTTCCCTTCTCTCCACATCCTCTCCAACATTTATGATTTCTTGTCTTTTTGATACTAGCCATTCTAAAAATGTGAGGTGAAATCTCATTGTGGCTTTGACTTGCCATTTCCCTGATACTGTGTTGTTGAACATTTTCTCATGTGTCTGGTGGCCATCTGTATGTCTTCTTTGGCAAAATGTCTGTTTAGATCCTCTGCCCATTTTTTTTTAATTTAAATTCAATTAGCCAACATAGAGTATATAGTTTCAGATGTAGTGTTCAATAATTTATCAGTTGTGTATTATACCCAGTGTTCATCATATCACGTGCCCTCCTTCATAGCCATTTTATGTTTTTGCCATTGAGTTGAGTTCTTTACATAATTTGAGTATTAATTTCTTATCGGATATATGATTTTGCAAATATTTTCTCCCATTCAGTAGGTTGCCTATTCATTTTGTCGATGATTTCCTTTGGTGTGCAGAAGCTTTTTAGTTTGATTAGTTCCATTTGTTTATTTTTGGCTTGTGTTGTCTTTGGTTTTGGAGTCCAATCCAAAAATTCAATGCCAAGACAGATGTTAAGAAGTTTAGGGCCTATGTTTTCATCCAGGAGTTTTATGACTTTAAGACTGCCTAAGTTTTCTTACAATAGTTTTATAGTATCAAGTTTTACATTCAATTCTTTAATCCATTTTAATTCATTTTTTGTGTATGGGGTATGATAGTAGTCTGATTTTAATTTTTTGCATGTGGCTGTCCAGTATTCCCAGCACCTTTTCTTGCAGGAACTGTCTTTTCCTCATTGTATATTCTGGACTCCTTTGTCACAAATGGACTAATAGGTTTATTTCTGGGCTTTCTGGGCTATTCCATTGATCCAAGTGTCTGTTTTTATGCTAGTACTACACTATTTTTTGATTAATATAGCTTTGTATTATAGTTTGAATCCAAGAGCATGATACATCCAGCTTTTTCTTTCTCAAGATTGCTTTGGCTATTAATCTTTTGTGGTTCCATATACATTTCGGAATTATTCACTCTACTTCTGTGAAAAATATCCTTTTAGCAGGAATTGCCCTGCATCTGTAGATTGCTTTAAGTGATGAGGACTTTTCAATGATTAATTCTTCCAGTCCAAGAGCATGGCATATTTTTCCATTTATTTGTGTCTTTTTTGATGTTTCTTATCAGTATCTTATAGTTTTTAAAGTGAGGTCTTTTACTTTAGTTAAATTTATTTCTAGGTATTTTATTATTTTTGAAGCATTTTTAAGTGGAACTGTTTTCTTTATTTGTTTCTGATAGTTCATTATTAATGTATAGAAATGCAACAGATTTCTGCATGGCAATTCTGTATCTTGTAACTTTACTGAATTCATTAATTCTAACAGTTCTTCAGCAGTCTTCAAGGTTTTCTATATATATTATCTTATCATCTGAAAATAGTGACAATTTTGATGACTTTTAATTTTCTTCTTGTCTAATTACTGTGTGTAGAATTTCCAATATTATGTTGAATAAAAATGGGACAAGTGGGCATCCTTGTCCTGTTTCTGATCCTAGAGGGAAAGTTTTTAGCTTTTCACCATTGAGTATAAATTTGTCATATATGGCCTTTATTATACTGAAGAACAGTCTCTCTATATCTACTTTTATTGAGGATTTTTATCATAAATGCATGTTGAATTTTCTTAAATGCTTTTTCTGCATCTATTAAAATGATCATATGATTTTACCCTTCATCCTGTTAATGTGGTATATCACATTGATAGACTTGTGAATGTTGAACCATCCTTATATCCATGGAATAAGTGTACATATTTAATGTGTACATATTTCTTATATACTGTTGAATTTATTTTGTTAATATTTTGTTGAGGATTTTTGCATCTATGGTTATCAGGAATATTGGCCTATAATTTTCTTTCTTCCTTTTTGTGTGTGTGTGCGTGCACACATGTGTGAGTGTCTGTCCTGGCCTGGTTTGTGGTGTTTGGTAATGCTGACATTATAAAATGAGTTTTGAAGTATTCCCTCCTCTTTAGTTCTTTGGGAAGAGTTTAAGGAGGCTAGGTATTTAATCTTCTTGGACTGTTTGGTAGAATTCACCAGTGAAACTGCCTGGTCCTGGATTTGTGCTTATTGGGAGATTTTTGATTACTGAATCACTATCCATACCAGTAATCAGTCTATTCAGATTTTCTATTTCTTCCTGATTTGGTTTTGGAAGATTGTATGTTTCTAGGAATTTATGCATTTCTTCCAGATTGTCCAGTCTGTTGGCATGTAGTTGCTTATAGTAATTTCTTATAATCCTTTGTATTTCTGTGGTGTCAGTTGTAACTAACTTCTCCTCTTTCATTTCTGATTTTGTTTATTTGAGCCCTCTATCTTTTTTCTTTGTGAGTCTAGCTAAAGATTTGTCAATTTTGTTCAGTTTTTCAAAGAACCAGCTCTTAATTCCATTGATCTTTTCTGTAATCTTTTTAGTCTATATTTCATTTATTTCTGTTCTTGTCTTTATTATTTCCTTCCTTCTACTACCTCTGGGCTTCATTTGTTCTTTTTCTAATTCTTTTAGGTATAACCTTAAGTTGTTTACTTGAGATTTTTCTTGTTTCCTGAGGCAGCCCTGCATTGCTATAAACTTTCCTCTTAGAACTGCTTTTGCTGCATCTCATAGATTTTGAGCAGTTGTATTTCCATTTTCACTTGTTTCAAGGCATTTTTTCATTTCCCTTTTGATTTCTTCATTGCCTCATTGGTTGTTCAGTAGCAAGTTGTTTAATTTCCACATGCTGGCATTTTTTCCCAGCATTCTTCATGTAATTGATTTCTAATTTCATCCCACATGATCAGGAAAGATGCTTGATATAATTTCAATCTTCTTAAATATATTGAGACCTTTTTGTAGCCTGACATATGACCTATTCTGGAGAATTTTCCACGTCCCCTGAAGAAGATAGTGTATTCTGGTTTGTTTGTTTTGTTTTTGTTTTTGTTTTAGATGGAATGCCCTGCAGATATTTCTTAACTCCATCTGGTTTAATGTGTTGTTTAAGGCCAATGTTTCCTTACTAATTTTTTTTCTGGATGATCTATTCATTGAAATAAGTGAAGTATTAAGGTCCCCTATTATTGTACTGCTGTTACTGCTGTTTCTCCCCTTAAGTCTGTTAAAATTTTCTTTATAGATTTAGGTGCTCCTGTGTTGGGCGCATAAATATTTATGAATGTTATCTCCTTCTGTTGGATGGACCCCTTTATTATTATGTAATGTCCTTCCTTGCCTTCATTACAGTTCTGTTTTAAGTCTATTTTGCCTGTTATAACTACATCAGCTTTCCTTTTGTTTCCATTTGCGTGGAACAACTTTTTCCATCCCTTCACTTTCAGTTTTTGTGTGTTCTTAGATTTGAAGCGAGTTTCTTACAGACAACATATAGATGGGTCTTGTTTTTTAATCCATTCATCTATTCTATGTGCTTTGGGGAATTTAGTCCATTTACATTTAAAGTAATTATTGATAGGTATGTACTTATTGCCATTTTGTTCATCATTTTCTGGCTGCCTTTGTAATTGTCTTTATTCCTTTCTTTTTTTGCTCTCTTCATTTGTGATTTGGTGACTTTCTTTAGTACTATGTTTGGATGCCTTTCTCATTATCTTTTGTGTGTCTACTATAGGTTTTTGCTTTGTGATTAGCCTGAAATTCACATGTAACAGCCTATATGTAACTATAGGCTATGTAACCACATATGTAACCAACAACTATGTTAACCATATTTTTACTTCCCTCCCCTGCAACATGTCACACTTTGATGTTGCATTTCACTCTTTCTATTTTGTGTATCTCTTAACTGATTATTGTAGTTATTGTAATTTTAGCACTTTCATCTTCTAGTCTTCATACTGGCTTTTTAAGGGCTTATTCCACCATCTTTACTATATGTTTGTCTTTACCAGTGAGATTTTTTCCTTTTATATCTTCTTGTTAATGGTTAGTACTTTGTCTTTTGAGCTTAAAGAAATCTCTCTAACACTAGTTGTTAGGACCAGTTTAGTAGTGATGAACTGTTTTGGATTTGGCTGGGCTAGAAAACTCTTAATCTCTCCTTCAGAGTATTCTTGGTTGGGAGTTTTTTCCTCTCAGCAATTTGAATATATCATGATGTTGCACTGGATATGTTTTAAAATCAAATATACACTAACCTGTTCAGGATTTGTGAAACAGAATTCTGACTAGAGCTATTTAAGAGCTTTCCAGATATAATGCTAGCTCTCATCTTCATGAAGATATTAGAGAGATGTAGGTGCTCCAAGATGCTTTCTTAAGAACTCTTCCCTAATTTATCCAGTCACAAGTACTTTTTAAGTTTCACATTCCTTCAGCACTCAAACATCAGTTTCCATTGCAATGTTTGTTAATTCTTTCTTCAAATATATTAAGTGCTTGTAATGTGCATGAAAGGCAGTAGGGCATACAGGTTAGAAACAATGCCTTGACTTCAAATAGATGATGTATGATTCAGCTCAGCCACATAGAGCTTTGTAACTTTGGCTAAGTTGCTTCACTTCTCTAACCTTTGTTTTATTCATCTGTAAAGTGAGATAATAATGTGTATTCCTATATACAGTATCTTTTAATTATTATTTTAAAGATTAAATGAAATAAGGAATTTAAAGCTCTTAGCTCTTGAGTCAAGAGCTAAGGTAAATGCTCATATTATCTATTACTACTTCCACTACTATGACTACTACCTTATACTTGGTTTACTGAAGAGGAAACCAAAGATATAGAATGACCCTATAGGTGCCAACCCTATAGAATCTCCTAGTCTTAAAGGAGAACATATCATACACCAATGAAATGCTAAGTGACCAAATGAGTATGCTATATAAGTCTTTAAAATCCAGGAACATAAGACGCACAGATGGCAGCACCGTATAGTGATTAATATTGTAAACAATGCTGGAATCAATTGCTTCTGTTTATTTTTTTTAAGGGATTTTATTTATTTACTCATGAGAGACATAGAGAGAGAGGCAGAGACACAGGAAGAGGGAGAAGCAGGCTCCATGCAGGGAGCTGGATGTGAGACTCGATCCTGGGACTCCAAGATCTTGCCCTGAGCCTAAGGCAGACGTTTAACCTCTGAGCCACCCAGGTGTCCCAATTGCTTCTGTTTAATTGCTGGTTCTATTAATGACCAGATGTGTCACCGAAGTCTGATTATTTATGCTTTCTGTCCTTCAGTTTGTTTAAATGTAAAATGAAATAAGAGTACATCCCACATAGGGTCATTGAGAAGATTAAATGAATGAATACTTAAATGAAGAAATAAAGAAAGCATTTTGACAGTGCCTGGCACAAAGTATTTAGTAAATGTTAGTGGCCATTACATACTTCTTTGTATCCAGCTCAAGACTTAGCATAGTGATGTGCCAAAGATATTTGTTGGTTTGCTAGAGGTAATGGTATAAATACCAGACCATAGCCCTGTAACTATAATGCCATTAATTTATAATTGAAGAGGAAGGAGTCACTGTGGACTACAGAAGTAAAATGGGTGCTCCTGAAGACAATCTCTTCTGTTTTCTCACTAAGAAAAAGGAAAAAAAACTTCGACAGTTTAAGGAGAGAAGAGAGGACATATGAATAACAGCTATAAAGCAGTACATAACGTAGTATGATATATTAAATGTGGCCCATTATATTGGGTATCCCTGCCTCTAGTAGAGTAGCTTAAACTTGACTCAAACCCCCAACTTCTTGACTTGACTAAGTCCAGTGGTGGTCTCCAAGCATTCTGGAACTCCAAGTACCTTTATTCAGTGTTATTCAAACTGTAGCCACTGATACGTGTTAATCACTGTTCCTTGAGGAAACAAAAGGATGTGGGTTTTCCATGGTTAAATAAGTTGAGGAAACATTGATGAAGTTTAACAGATTACTCAGAGTTTCTTTTAACGTATACACAGCATTTCCCCAATGTATTTGACCATGGAACTCTTTTCTCACAGAAAACCTATCAATATCTTCTATTGCACATAAAGAAGTTGGAGATACACTGCCTTAATTGGAAGGAAAAAACTTACTGGCAAAATAACAGGTAATATGGAGGATATTTACATATTTGAAAAAAGGAAGAATTAATGTTTTGAATACCTATGACATGCCAGAAATGTAAATAACCAGTTATATAATCCTTGCATTATATTGTATCTGCATTATATTTTATCACCAAGATTTTATGGATGAAGATTTTAAAACTCAAAAATTAAAACTAAGTCACACAGCTAGTAAGTAAAGGAGGTAGCTCCTTCCATTGATTAAAGTACCTAGCATCTGGGTACTTTGAGCACCTAGAATTGCACGCTGGGTGAAAGGAAGGCTGACAAATAAAAGAGAAAGATTACTCCAGGGTATGTATGCACACCTTTCACTTTGTCATCATTTCACTCCCCAAGTATGTTAACCAAAATCTACTTAGTGTAAGACAGAAAAAGTAGTAAGCCTTAATAATATAAGAAGTTCAGAGTAAATGCAAATTGCTCTAAGAAAAAGCACCAGATGCCACAGAAAATATCGATTATGTTCTTTTCACATTTTAGGACCAAAATTCCTTTAACCTTCACTGAAAAGATTTCACAGCAGGTCCAGTGAGGTACATGAATAGTGAGTCTTTATTTCAGTGGTCCTGGTTTCCTTTGAATATGGAACCAGTAAAATTAAGACAGACACAGTTTTTAAACTACACGGGTTAAGAAAGGTACTGGGTTCTGGAATCCACATTGAAAATTTTTTCCATACGTGTCCTGGTATATATATTCTATACATATGCATAATCAGTATTGTTGTTCACTGAATATCATGTAACTATGCCCCTCAGGTGCAACCCAACAAGTTATTTTTATAAATTGGATATATTCGTACATTATATTTTTATAAATTGGATACAGTTTCCTTATTGGTTCAAAAGGACTGACACAGATGAATGATTTCCTCAAAGACCATCACACTATCTTTCTGAAATAAGCCCAAAGACTTTAATTACCCTGAACTGCAGATTTTCTCCCCTCAGAAAACCTAAAAGCTCAAAGGTATAGAGCCAAGAGCCATGAAATTGCTGGGTTCTGGCCACCTTGGCAATACCCAGGGACACCGGGGTCAGACAACCTTATTTCTCATGAGGAGTACTAGGAATATAATTTGTGACTTAAAAGGAAGCTCATCTCTCCGAGTCGGTGACTGTTACCCATTGCTTGGAGGATTTTCCAGAAAGTTGGCCTGAAAACCTCTGACTCATTGCCATTTCTGAACTTGTTAAAAAAAAATCTTTTGCCTCCTAGGTTATCTTAGAGAAAAGGGGACAGATTTGCCTGCAGATTTGAGAGCATTTCCCCACAACAACCTTATCAGCAGGTAAGGCAGGTACTTCTACTGCCACGTCTAAGCTGTGTAAACTGAGGCTCACACAGCCACAGTGAAGCAAGACTCCAGGGACCGAGTCCAGCACTCCTAATGTGACAACCTTGGCAATGGACACGCATCATAAACTGGAGGGCAAAGTTGGAATCATCACGGAGAACTGCACCTCGGAAGACCTTCTGGTTTCTTTGTCTACATTTCACTAATTTTTTTTTTTCTGAGACAATCACACTTATACCACAGTTGCAAAAACATTAATTTTCTTTTTTTATTTTTATAAATTTATTTTTTATTGGTGTTCAATTTGCCAACATATAGAATAACACCCAGTGCTCATCCCGTCAAGTGCCCCCCTCAGTGCCCGTCACCCAGTCACCCCCACCCCCCACCCGCCTCCCCTTCCACCACCCCTAGTTCGTTTCTCAGAGTTAGGAGTCTTTATGTTCTGTCTCCCTTTCTGATATGATATTTCCCACACATTTCTTCTCCCTTCCCTTCTATTCCCTTTCACTATTTTTCATATTCCCCAAATGAATGAGAACATATAATGTTTGTCCTTCTCCGATTGACTTCTTTCACTCAACATTAATTTTCTAATCAAAAAAGTCATGGGCGTATATAAAGCGTTTTGTTCCCCCCCCCCCCCACCCCTTGGTTAAATGAATTGAAAACAGCTCCCCGTCGCTGTCGTTCGAAAAAAACCTTCACCCAAGTTCAGGACGCGGAGCTCGGGCGGAGGGATTCCCGCGGGGCGCGGGACGCGGGCCCTGCACCTGCCGCGGGCGGTCGCCGTCTACCTGCTAGTTAACAGGTACCCGTGTCGCTTCCTGCAAAGCGCGGGGGCTACATCCTTCTCGCTCCCTGGCTCCCGTGCCCTGCACCGTGCCGGCCGGGCCGCATCAGGCCGCCGCTCCCGGTCCATCCAAGGGGAGGTCCCCACGACCCAGCAGTGACCCGACCAAGTCCCCACAGCCCGCGGTGGCCCCCTTTGCGCCCATCCCCTGTGGGATCGGGCTTTGTCCGGAGGAGGTCCCAGGAATGCAGTTCAGGGAAGCTCTCTAGGCACCCCGCGCACCCCCAGGGAGCCAGGAGAGCTTTAACCTGCAGTGGAGACGCGCACCGCAGCCGCCCTCCCACCCCGGGGGGCCGCTTCGGAGACCTGCGCGCGGCCTTCAGGGCCTCAGACGTGGGCTGGAGGTAACAAAGAGCAGGGTGACCTTTAAGTCACCCAGTTGTTACCCTCCGGGGGGGGGCAGGGGTGGGGAGATGGGGACCCGAGGGGGAGGGGGCGCTGGCTAGCTGCAGGGGTGCAAACCGCAGCGGGAGGAGGCGGGGGTCGCGCTCCAGGTTCCCGCGCAAGGGCGCGCGCCCCGGGGGCGGCCTCGGGGTTGCAGGGGACCAACCCCGCTGCTGCGTCTGCTGGGATGACCACCGGGCTTAAGGTGGCTGTGGCCGCGGCCCCGGGGCAAACAGCGCCAAGGCACGTCCAGCTCTCCGAGTCCCGGCGAGAGGAGCGCGGGAAGGCGCCGGCACCCCGCCCCCCGCCCCCCAGCCCCACCCCCGCGGCGGTGATGCACTGAGGACAAATCACCGACGTCGAGAGGCCGGGGGAGGAGGGGGGGACAAAAAGAGGGAGGAAGAAAGCCCCCAGGAGCGGGGAGGCGAACGGGAGACGGCGGGCACCGAGCAGCCTCCGGCCGCTGGGGCGCTGGAGGGGGAGCGCTTTCCGGGGAAACCGAGGCCGCGAGCACCGAGGGTTCGCAGCGCGCCTCCCCCGCGTCCTCCGAGTCGAGGGGAAGCCGGGCGCGGAACGGGGCCTCCAGGCGACCGAGCGCAGCCCCGCGGGCGCTGGGACAGCGGACCCGGCAGAGCGCAGCGGCCTCCGCCCGGCCGAGCGGGCGCTGCAGCCGCGGCATGCGCATCCCCGGGGGCCCCGGCGCCCCGTCCGCCGGCAACTCCAGCCGCTGGTGGCCTGCGTCCGGCCGCGGAGCCAACGCGAGCGGGGACGCGGGGGCGCTGGCGGACGGCGGCGGGCCCCCGAGGGACGCGCGCAACGAGGAGCTGGCCAAGCTGGAGATCGCCGTGCTGGCCGTGACCTTCGTGGTGGCCGTGCTGGGCAACAGCAGCGTGCTGGTGGCGCTGCACCGCACGCCCCGCAAGACGTCCCGCATGCACCTGTTCATCCGCCACCTGAGCCTGGCCGACCTGGCCGTCGCCTTCTTCCAGGTGCTGCCGCAGATGTGCTGGGACATCACCTACCGCTTCCGCGGGCCCGACGGCCTGTGCCGCGTGGTGAAGCACCTGCAGGTGTTCGGCATGTTCGTGTCGCCCTACATGCTGGTGGTCATGACCGCCGACCGCTACATCGCCGTGTGCCACCCGCTGAAGACGCTGCAGCAGCCCACGCGCCGCTCGCGCCTCATGATCGCCGCCGCCTGGGTGCTGAGCTTGGTGCTCAGCACGCCGCAGTACTTGGTCTTCTCCATGGTGGAGGTGAACAACGTCACCAAGGCCAACGACTGCTGGGCCACCTTCATCCAGCCGTGGGGGCCCCGCGCCTACGTGACCTGGATGACGGCTGGCATCTTCGTGGCGCCCGTGGTGCTCCTGGCCACCTGCTACGGCTGCATCTGCTCGCACATCTGGCGCAGCGTCCGCGGCAGGACGGCCCTGCGCGCGGGGGCGGCGGCGGGCGCGGTCCCGAGGGGCGTCCTGCGGGCGCCAGGGGCCAGCAGCGTGAAGACCATTTCCCGCGCCAAGATGCGCACCGTGAAGATGACTTTCGTGATCGTGACCGTGTACATCGTTTGCTGGGCGCCCTTCTTCATCCTCCAGATGTGGTCCGTCTGGGACGACGGGTTTGTTTGGATCGGTAGGTGCAGGGGGGCTGGGGGGGCGGGAGGAGAGCGCAGGTCCCCCGGGGCCCGCGCTGCTAAACTTCTGCGGGGGCCCCGGGGGACGCCTTGGGCGACATGAACCCAAAACGCAGTTTCTGGGCGTCTCCACCCGCGGACGTTTGGATTCAGCAGATCCAGAACCAGGCCCAGGAATCTGCTTTTGCAGCTTGCAAGGATCCCAAGACGAATCCAGAAGCTGCGCCCTAGGGTCAGCCTGGCGACCGCAAAGGTGCCCGCCCGGTGACTTCTTGCTGCATCTCTAACCGCGGCGCGCTCACACCCTGCGGTCAAGTCTACCGGATACACTGTAGCAACTACTTTCTGCTAGTTTGTTAAAAGTATCACAATCAATACAAAAATTTTGTAGAAATGCGCCCCCCCCCAAAGGACAAGGATAAACGGACCTATTTTCCTGAAGATTCTTAAGTCAATAATTCTAATTTAGTATTTACTAGGTTTACAAGGTTCCATTTCTTATAATCTTTTCCTTTTTCTTTTTTTTTTTTTCTAAAAATTACTGCAAGATTTTTTTTTCTGGTATTTTAAAGCAGGACTATTGCCAGATTTTTTTTCTGGTATTTTAAAGCAGGATTATTGATAAACTCTAAGTTGGATAAACTAATTAATTTGTCTTTCAGCACTAACTTAACCATACAGCTACAGCCTCCGCACCCAGCTCTTGCAGTAGCCTGTGGAGAATGTCCTCTATACCGACTAGTTTGTTTGATTTTCACTCCTCCACAAACTGAAAAAACGAACTTCACAAGAAACCTACCCCCCCCCCAAAAAAATAAAACATTTAATGTTGAGTCTTGAAAAAAGGCATTTCCTTTTAGTAAGAAAAAAAAAAAAAACTTTTCAAATAAGATACATTACAGGAATGTTACCCAGTGGCTGTAGCTGGGAAATAGGTATCTGGAAAGAACTGTCTCCTTTTGTTGTTTGGGATTGGAGTAGGGGGTATAGGTGATATACTTTGGAAGTTACATCTGCAAATAAAACATTTGAAAGTGAATTTATTTCAAACAAATAAAAATACTCGAATGGCTATAATATTACTGATAATAAAGAATACAACATAAATGATATACTTTTGGTTTACCATTTCCTGTCTTGCTTGATCTTAGCCTCCTAACATTACCAATCAAATAAAAAAAACTCAGTCTAATTATTCCTTTATAAGGATTTAGATATAATTTCTAAAAACTTCTCTACTTGTGCCTAAGTATGCTGATGAGTTTCATTCTTTTTGAATACAGCCTTAGCCATGGACCATGATCACCATTAATAGTAGCATGTTAGCACAGAGTATGATGAAATAACCTGCAACTTATTGTAGCATAGCAAGAGTGAGAAGATTCAAGTTTATATTTAATAATCATGTAAAAGTTAGCACTTGCTGATTATTCTTTAGAAAAAGTATATTATCAGTGTTATAGTTCTGTAAAAGCTTATAATATTGACACAGTTTACCAGTGCAAACCAGCATAAAATATATCAAAAACTTGTTGGAATTTCCTAATTCAGCTGTTCTTAATATAATTTAATTGTCCAAACCACAAAATTGGTTTTCTTTTAACATCAAAAGGAGCCACAGAAAAGTAACCAAAAAAGACAAAACCCAGCTCCACTAACAAATAATGCATCCTTCGGGGACCTATTACTATGACCCTCTCATGTATAGTTTTATTACAGAATATGTTTAATAGTAAAAAATCTAAAACCACTAAACATGGTCCATATTGTCATACTTTTATTTTAGTTGTTAGGATGAATAGACAGTTTTGTATATGTGGCTATAGACTTTTGGAATTTCATTGAATTTCAGCCATTCTGTAAGCACTGTGTCCGTTACCACATACTAGTGCTAGTATATAGAATACAAAAATCCTAAAAATAAATTATCTGATATTCTTAACTTTTTGAAAGTCCCATTCATTCCGCTGAAATATTTTTAAGTGGCTTAAGATATTTGAATTGATGTCAATGCATCTTGCTTATGAAAATATTTGACAGCCAGCAATTTCCGTACATTGGTAAACAATATACTTCATTTTCTATATCAACCCTTTTTTTTTTTGCCCCTTTTAAGAATCCATAGAAAAATGAGTTTATCCGGTGCACATTTCCTTGCTTGTGACTGTTTAAATAATCTCCGCTTATGTTTTTCGTACAGAATCAGAAAACCCAGCCATCACCATCACGGCATTACTGGCTTCCCTGAACAGTTGCTGCAATCCCTGGATCTACATGTTTTTCAGTGGCCATCTCCTGCAAGACTGTGTGCAGAGCTTCCCATGCTGCCAAAACATGAAGCAAACATTCAACAAAGTAGATTCTGACAGTGTGAGCAGAAGACAGACTTCCTATACTAACAACCGAAGCCCGACAAACAGTATGGGCACATGGAAGGACTCCCCTAAAACTTCCAAGTCCGTCAAATTCATTCCTGTTTCAACCTGAACCCACATTCACACAGCCCACCTCTTGTAAAGAAAGGACTTTGGGGTCCACTGGCTGAATCCAGCTAGAAATCATGAGAAGAAATGAACTTATAGGTGATAAGTGTAAAGCGATTTGGTGAGGACAAAGACTGTATTTCTAGTTGCATTTTCACATTGCCTGGACCAAAAGTTATGAAATGTTTTATATGTGATGTTAATAAAACAAACAAACCTGCCACACTAAAGTTTGCAGGCCGAATTCCCAGAAATATAATAGAAGTTATATTTCTAAAGGAAAAATCATCACCACCCTGGCTTTACATTCTGTTGTTGGTTTCCTTTCGTTTCTTTTATTATGGACATAACTAAGGCCTGATTGGTTTAGAAGTCATACGGTGTAGGGGCCTTTTTTTCTGAACAAAGTGAGCTCATCGGCAGTCTTAGTGTTTGAAAGGAATTAGAAGACATTTCAGAGAAATTGTTTTCATCCAGTAAGAGTCAGTTTCTGCATCTGAAAATGCAGCCTCACACAGTGTCCTGGAGATGGGAAGGTGCCTTGCACAGGCATGAGTACTTGGGGCGTACGGAGCAGGGATGCCTGGTTCACAGCAGCAAGAGGAAAGTTCTGTTCAATGCTGTAAATCACCTCAATTTCTAAATGGTAACTTTAGAACTGGCGGTTCCCTCATGTTTTACCAATTGTAGAAAGCACAATTATTATGATGCTAAAGGTTAGAGAAAATACGGTCAAATGGCCAACAAAACCGCTGTTCTCCCACCGCAAGGCCATTTGAAAGTCAGATTTGTACAGGGAAAGTCAGATTTGTACCAGGAATATTCGATTTTATTAGAAGAGTAGAAATGGGTTATCCAAGATAACTATGTAGACTTTCTCTAGAACACTGTAAACATGTTTTGACTAGTGTTATAAACTATCCTGTGTCACGCTGGTTCATGTGTGGGGTGTCCAGATATATAAATAAAAGAGTCTTCTAAAGAGTGACTCCAGATTGAGACACTTGGGTGCCTCAGTTGGTTAAAGGCCTGACTCTTGGTTTCAGCTCGGGTCATGACCTCGGGGTCCTGAGATCAAGCCCTGCGTGGGGCTACTTGCTCAGCATAGAGTCTGCTTGTCCCTCTCCCTCTGCTCTGCTCTCTTGAATAAACAAATAATCTTTTTTTAAAAAGTGACAGGATATAGAATGCCCTCTCATTCTTAATTGAAAATAATTTAGTCCTTCTTTCTGTCTCCTATCCATTTAACAGTTACATAGCAGCCAGAGGCATGGCTGGGTAGGAGGAGGGTAGGATATTGGGGGGGAAAAAAACTATTGGGCACTAGTATGGCTTTTTGCTACTAATGCATGACATTGGCAAATTACTTAAAGACAAAAATAAAATAAAATTTAAAAAATTACTTAAAGACACATAAAGCCTTCATTTCTTTGGCTGTACAATGAGGTTGATAACTCTTCACAGGATTGTTGTGAGAACCAGATGAAATCAAGGGTGTGAAAAAATCTTCATGAACTGTCGAGCGCTCTACGAATGTACCAGTTACTTTTATTATAGTCTTATGATAGTCTTAAAGTATAGACTTTATTATAGTCTTCAGAATCGCACAGCTTTTTCCTGTTTACTTTCCATTAACCAGAATTTGTTGGTTTCATGTCTGGGATACAGAATCCTAAAATTTAAATATAGCTCTGCTGATTCACTGGAAAGCATTGCCAGCGGCCATGAAGCCGGCCTCCTGCCTAACCACAATTTTCCAATTTAAAGATAGAACTTACTTTCCTGTAAATGCAGGTAAATCAGAGCCAGCTGAGAGTATCAATTTCTTTTATTTCTAAACAGAGATAAATTACAGCACTACTTGGCTGTTCTGACTGCATTTTTCATTAATGGAACCCAAAGTTTTTTTTTCTGAGCTATGCTCTCTGGCCCTTCTTCTTAGAGATCATGCAATGATTTGAGGATACATCATGAACGTTTTGCATCCCTTCGAGGAAGCAATAGTTATTTTAACAGCATTACTGTAGTTTTGTTTTGTTTTGTTTTACTTTGTAGATAAGAAGCTGAGGACTGGATGGCACTGTGAGAACCTAGGAGCTTCAATTTCACTCCTCTTCATTCCTTTGCCTTTCCAAATTCTCAGGCTCCGCTATTCCCTGGATTGACATGCCTAAAAAAAGTTTGCGAATGTTTTATAGAAATTAGGCCCGTAGGTTTTAGAATTCTGCTTTTTAAAAATAGCAAATATGTTTCTTAAAGGGCACCAGTCAAATTAATCAGTTCTTCATTATTTGGGTCATAGCAGCATCTCAGTAACCCTGCCCTTGTGCCTCTGTCAGCCCTTGTGGCAACTTGTCCTCAACACTTCAAAACTAAAGCCCTTTCAGTTGGTACAAAGGTGAGCCCATCCAGTTCCAAAATAATAACCTGTGGTTTTTGTACTGATTGTTTCAAAATGTTGACACATACATTCAGGTAGAAGTATTCAGTTTGAATCTTATTTGTAGGAACATCTCTCAAATAAGGTACATATCCACCTACCCAGCTGTGTTCTCTCCTTTTAAGTGCATCAGGAGGCAAGATAATACTAAAAGGTAGTGGGAAACCCCAAGAGATCCAAGTGCTATTTCTGCACTAGGCAAATAGATGGTCTTATTCTCTGTGATTTAGGCTGAGAATCTTAACCTAGCTAGGTGCTAAACGTCCTTAATGTTACATACCTGGAATGGCATTTATATGTCCCAACACAATATTCCAAATTGGAAGAGTCCTGTGTATTTCAGAAGAAAGGAAACTTTAGATGGCTGGGAAGGAAAGATTCCTCTTTCTTGAGAGAGGAGAAGATCTGAGATATTATGCCCAGTGAAGGCTTGCAATCAAGGATAAATGTGTTATGTCACCTAATTTTATTTTGCAGAATTATCTGCGGGAACACTCTGCAAATATACAATATTACTGCATCTGTGTGTGGGTATGGGGGATGTAATTAATAAGCAATTCACTGGTAGGGAGAAACTGGTGGTGGTGTCTATTGGGCATTTGAGAACCAATAATTGTTGATGAAAAAGGAACATTTAAAAATATGTATTAAGTGATTGATTTGGGTTAATTTGGGACAGGATTTTTAAAGTGTAAAAGTAATTGTGAAGGAAATCAGTGAAATTCTTTGGTTAAATATATACTCGCTCTACATACAGAATTTCTATCATCATCAAAGGAGTCTTACATCATAAATAAGGGAAGGGTGTGGTTTTTAAAGGGAGGAAAAAACTCAAATAGACTTAATAAGATCCAGTATCCTCCTACACTTACTACAGTTCTTAGAATGGACAACAAACACAACCTTAATCTATTATCTAATTAATCAAATTAAGTTTAAGTTTTCCAGACTCAAAAAACTGCATTTTTGCAATGCAATTTGATACTTGAAGCTTTAAATTATAGCTTCAGAGTTTGATTTTACCACTAAGGCATAATTAGAGCCATCTAGGAAGCAATTGAGCCTAATCTTTCACTCCAAATATCAGTTTAGGCTCCTTTAAAACTGACGTAATGGGAATCCCTGGGTGGTTCAGCGGTTTAGTGCCTGCCTTCGGCCCAAGGCGTGATCCTGGAGACCCAGGATCGAGTCCCATGTCAGGCTCCGTGCATGGAGCCTGCTTCTCCCTCTGCCTGTGTCTGTGCCTCTCTCTCTCTCTCTCTGTGTCTCTCATGAATAAAAAAATAAAATCTTTACAATAAAATAAAATAAAACTGACGTAATCTGGGCCCTTATGGACTTTCACACTGGAAGCTACACTTGTATTTAGAGTAAGCCCAGGGCAGAGCCATCTGGGAGGTACAGAAACAGTCACTGTATCTCTGTCCTCTCCCACCCTGTGGCCCCCTTTACCACTCAGTGCCGTTTACCAACACTTGGAATCATGAGTAACACAGGACAATACATATGAGAGAATGAACCTTTATTACAACTTGACCTCAGCCAATTGGAAGAAAAATGTGAAGACTATCATAGAAGAGTTATTTCCTTTAAGTCCTCAGGACAGACTAAACAGGTTGAATCACACAAATTGTGTAATCCTACTTCATGCACAGACATTTTAAGAATACTGTTCTAACTCAGTTTTTAATTAAATTATCATGAATGAAACAATATATACGGCCCATAGCATGTCAGCATCAAAAATGCTGAAGGTCATAGATTAAATGCCATTCTTTTTTCTTACTGTATATACTTTTATATCACGTCTTTTTACACTGATTTGTATTCTAAATAAAAACAAAATGTTGGGATGCCTCGGTGGATCAGCGGTTGGACACCTGCCTTCAGTTGAGGTCGTGATCCCGGGATCTGGGATCCAGTCCCGCACCAGGCTCCCTGCATGGAGCCTGCTTCTCCCTCTGCCTATGTCTCTCTCTCTCTCTCTCTCCCCGTGCCTCTCATGAATAAATAAATAAATCTTTAAAAAAAATGTTGAGTGAATTAAATGTTTTTGTGTTCTAAATCTGAGAATAAATCTGATAGTAATATCATAATTGACAGTTATTAATAAATAGTATAAAATAATTATATATAGTATATATTATTAACATAAAATTATTATTATAACAAATTCACCAAGAATTAATATATTCCATTTTTGAAACTGTTTTTCAAATGTTATATATCTCCTAGTTTATTATGCTATATAGAAGAATTTTGATGTGTTTTCTTGAGGTAATTATATGATTCTGGTTTCGAGGGATGTTGAAATTGCTTGCGATTGTATCTTGATAGTCCTTTACAGGAAAGAAATGGCTTGCCACATTACATTGAAATAACTAGTGTACTTATCCCCTAATTTTATGGTGTTTTGGCTTGAGTCTATAAATAAAAATATCAAATTTATTTGAAATAATTCTTTTACAATATAGTTTAATAATGAAAAAATTGGGGATCCCTGGGTGGCTCAGCGGTTGGGCGTCTGCCTTTGGCTCAGGGCATGATCCAAATTCATGAATCGAGTCCTGAGTCGGGCTCCCTGCATGGAGCCTGTTTCTCCCTCTGCCTATGTCTCTGCTTCTCTCTGTGTCTCTCATGAATAAATAAATAAAATATTTTTAAAATAATAATGAAAAAATTTCAATTTTGCTGATTTTGAAAAAAACAAAGTAAGATCTGTTTTATAGCTTGTAGCTATTGATAAGTTTATATTTCAGCACAAAACCATTCATGTTTATATTATTTGACTACAGCAAGAACAGGTAAAATTTTGTAACTGCTTTTTCAATAAATTATAATCATGAAAGCACATAATTTTTATTACAGTCTGCACTGACAACAAAAATAATTGAGTTAGCTGAGGTCTTGTGTGTTGTCTCAACCCAAAAATGTCATCTCTACTTGTTTCTAAAGTTGGTAAGACTGACTTCTGGCCCCAAAGATCAAGACTCTTCCCATTTACAAGTCTTTAAAATTGAAATTCTTTACCCTGTGGATTCATAAACTCAAATCACACTAACTTGCAACTTATGCTGTTACATTTCTTTTTCTTTTACAAGTTAAACCCTAATGGCATAGTCTAAAAGGCTTATTTTGGGTTTGGCTTAAACTCTAGAAGCAGTGAATGCCCAGAATGGAAGAAAGGGAATTTGAAGTCTCTATTTTAAAATACTGTTATTTTAAAACTGTTATTTTAAAAGACTTATAAATGCTTAAGAATAAACTGATTTCTGCCAAAGCATATTTCCATAAGATCCTATGAATCAGGTAAATTTGAAATAATAGCTCCATTGTATAGCAGAAGACACTCATAAAGAAATATGTCTTTACAAACATTATATGGTCTCATTCATTTGGGGAATATAAAAAATAGTGAAAGGGAATAAAGGGGGAAGGAGAAAAAATGAGTGGGAAATATCAGAAATGGAGACAGAACATGAGAGACTCCTAATTCTGGGAAACGAACTAGGGGTGGTGGAAAGGGAGGTGGGTAGGAAGTGGGGGTGACTGGGTGACGGGCACTGAGGCAGGCACTTGACGGGATGAGCAGTGGGTGTTATTCTATATGCTGGCAAATTGAACACCAATAAAAAATAAATTTATAAAAAAAAGAAATATATCTTAAAAATTTTTAATTCATTCATTCGTTTTCTACCTTTCTATCTTCTTAATCTTTAGAGTTGTGTTTCTTCCCTACTGCTTTTCAAGGTATGTCCTCTTCATCTTTACATCTTCATATAATAGATACTTTCTATAGTAGCTGCTTAATTAATGTAGATATTTTAAGTGTACATATATATTTGTATACAATAAATACACATAACTACAATAAATACCATCTACATTATACATATGGTAATCCACATGTTAAATATGTTAAACATTTAGGTGTTTAAAAGTGAAAAGCTTTAATTACAAGAAAGAGCCTTGTGTCGTGAAATAGTACTCTAAACGGGGAATCAGAAGTCTCAGTTTTTCTACCACTGATAGCTGATTCATCTTTGGAAAATAATTTTGATAAATCTGGACATCCTAAGTGATATCGTATTGGTTGAAAAAAATGAATTTATAGATTCAAATCAAAACGTAAAAGGATCTTAATAGAAAGGCTTTGTCAGCACCACAATAAAGGGCACTTGTCCCTAGGTTAGTACCTATATCACCCTGTAGGAATTCAGCAGAACTTAAGTCAAAGTGTATATTTATTTCCCTGCTCAAAGCCTAGCTTCCATGGTTTACCAAAGTTTCCGTGTTTTGACCACAACTGCACCCCACAAACTTGTGGTACCTAAGTATCCGCTGCCTATATGGATGCTTCAAACCATTAGTTTTCTGTGCTCACTCTTTGCTTTAGTATCCAAATAAAATGTTTCACTCTCATCGCACAAAATGTTTCACTCTCATTGCACACGCTGTACACTCTGTGCCTTTCTCTAGATCTAAGTGGAAGCCTGAGAATTATCATGAATCTCTGCTGCTGTTGAACTCCCAGTCCACAGCTCCTTAGTTTACTTCTCAGGACTCCTTTTTTCTTTACTCATTCCCCTCTCCACCTTTCTTCTAGCATCTTCCCTATAAGCGCTTGGCTGCCCTACATGATGGGGTTCCCCTGAAGGATGGGGTTAACATAGGACTTACAATATGCCTCAGAACAGACTGTGATTCATATTCACTGTCCTGAAGTTCAATGACCTTTCCTTCTTTAATCATTCTTCCCTTTGGCATCTTGCTGGCTGCCATCTTGCTTAAGCCTCATCTCTCTACCAAGACCCCAAACCCCTATTTCCCCAACTGCTAGAAATGAAAATTTTTTCCATTTTAGTTTGTAGAACTATTTACATTTATTTGACTAAAGCACTCTTACTCAGACTATGCCTTTCCAGACAGTGCATTGTCTTTAAGGGGTTTTCTCAAGCAAAAGAGCTATTCTCATTCCTTAAGAAATGTTGTTTTTTTCTAGATCAAAGAGCTCAAACTATACTGAGCTTCTAAAATAACTTTTTTCTTCCCTTCTTCACTACTTGTAACATAGGATGCATAAATAATTCAGACTGCCCTTTTTATACACTTGTGTAACTTTTGCACAATTGCTATTTCTTCTTGTCGAGTAGCCCTCTAGTCCCATAGGTGCACAGTTACAAGGTCATCTCAAAATATTGTACCAGATACTCATCTCATAGATTCTTAGAGGGAAGCCAACCTAGATGCTTGAGTTCTCTATTTCTTCCTGATTATTGCATGTGTATTTTTGTTCATGTGCAAATTCTATCACATTGTTTTCCACAGCAACCAAGCAATAAGCAACTACACCGGCTAATGTTTATATGTATATATCATATATACGTACATATAATACGTACTTCATATATGCTACGCAAAGTTAATAGGTTTTATTTTTTTAGCAGTTTTAGATGGATAGCAAAAATTGAGTGGAAGACGCAGAGATTTCCCATATACCTCTCCCCATATATTCACAGCCTCTTCCATTATCAACATCCCTTTTGTTACAATTGATGAACCTACATTGACACATCATTATCACGCAGAGTCCATTGTTTACATTAGAGTAAACACTGCACTCTCGGTCTAGTAAATTCTGTGGCTTTGGACAAATGTAAAATGATATGTATCCATCATCATAGTATCATACAGAGTAGTTCCACTGCCCTAAAGACCCTCTGTGCTCTCTGCTATTCATCCAGCCTCCCCTTCCAGCCCCTGGAAACCACTGATCATTTTACTATCTTTATAGTTCTGTGTGTTATATTTTAATATCCTCTGTGCCCTTAATGCCCTCGCCTAGATCGTTGCTTCAGTTCGCTCAATTATTCTTTTCTTATAAAAACAATATCACATTGGGACGCCTGGGTGGCTCAGTGGTTGAGCGTCTGCCTTCAGCTCAGGGCATGATCCTGGGGTCCCGGGATCAAGTCCCGCTTGGGGCTCCCTGCGTGGAGCCTGCTTCTCCCTCTGCCTGTGTCTCTGCCTCTCTCTCTGCCTGTGTCTCTGCCTCTCTCTGTGGGTCTCTCATGAATAAATAAATAAAATCTTTAAAACAAAAACAACACAGTATCACACAAAACAGATTCAAAAATGACTCTAAATTATTTTAAAACGAATGACAACAAACAAAAGTCTTGCCACAGTGAGTGCAGACATTTGTCAAAATCTCTGTTAGAGGAATTTATACCCTCTGCTCTTTCTTCTTTCTCTCCACCTTCTAGCTGCCTTAAATCATCTTCCATTTACCAATTTCTACTTTCAGCTATGGCTCAACTTTTAAGCACTAGACCAAATTGTCCAAATGAACAAAACTCTTCCACATTTGAATTTAAGTAACGCATCTTGCTCCTCAGGTCCTGTTGCCCATCAATGAGAAATCCGAGGCCCAGAATATGAAAAAAAATGTTTACTCTTAGGGAGGACTTGAAAGCAGCAAAAAAAAAAAAAAAAAAAAAAAAAAAAGCCTATAAACAGTGAGAGCCTTTAGGAATTCAAAGACTATATTTGGAGATAACAAAGAGCTCAGATAACCTTCTTATCCAGCTCTACTTTTAAAGAAAACATAAAATGTTGTTTTGAGGGTATTTCAACTGATAGTTAGCTTTCAACTGCTTCATTTTGTAGAAACAACATTCACTAAGGCATCCAGATGATTTGCCCAACCCCTGATCAAAAACAGTGAAGAAGGGAATCCCTGGGTGGCTCAGCAGTTCAGCGCCTGCCTGTGGCCCAGGGCCTGATCCTGGAGACCTGGGATGGAGTCCTGTGTCGGGCTCCCAGCATGGAGCCTGCTTCTCCCTCTGCCTATGTCTCTGCATCTCTCTCTTTCATTCTCTCTCTCTCTCTCCTCTCTCTCTCTCGAATAAATAAATAAAAAAAAAACACAGTGAATAAATAATGGTTAAGATGCTTGGGATGGAAACAGGGACCCTAATGATAAAGACAGAAGAGGAAAGTCGACAATTTGCAAGTTTTCATAAATACGTATAAATATCCTTTTCCTCCCATTTCTATTTTAAGTTACAATATATCAGGTAAAATTCTGAAGGAATTCTAATAACAGTTTAGATGACTATAAAAATCAACCTCTGGGGATTTTTTTAAAGTGGTTTACTTGCCTAAGCAAAACTGGGAATTTCCTTAAGCAAATACATCAATTATTCAATAAAGAAAGGAATATATATATTTTAATCTTTAATATATATGAAGAAATCTTTAATATGTATGAAGAAATCTTTACTATATAGTCAAGGGGTGACGACATACATAGCGTGGGAATGAATGTTTTGAGTGAATGAGATACTGTTTGGTGTCAAACATGGGTTAAGTATGTCCGAGTTAATTGGTCCCCAAAGCATTTAGTGCCTCTCCTGTTTGTGTTATGGGAGTATGAAGCTGTCATTTCAAGACCTGCACTGACATCCCAAGAGATATTAAAAGTTCAGGATCTTAAGAAAATAAAATGCTAATATGATTTATAGTTTCATTAAGAAAAGGAGCTACTAACATTAGCTTTACCATTCCAATTCTATTAATGAACTTGTCTGTAGAAATTAGAAGTGTATGACCAGGTCAGTACTTCTATCGGTAAATGAATCATTAGGGAGGGTCTTAAGAATTTTTTTCTGATATTTTAGGTTTAATTGGGTGTTCTTTTTCTCTCTTACTCAGACACAGAAAATGTATCTCTGAACATTTCAGAAAGAAGAGGGAAATGACTCCTCATCAGCTGTAACATCTTTTTGTTTTAAAGATTTTATTTATTTATTCATGAGAGACAGAGAGAGAAAGGCAGAGACATAGGCAGAGGCTGAGCCTGATGCAGAACTCAATCCCAGGACCCCGGGATCATGAGCCAAAGGCAGATGCTCAACCACTGAACCACCCAGGTGCCCCAGCTGTAACATCTTTGACCTTGGAAAAGGTCCCTATTTGTAGGCACCTTGCATATGCCTTTCCCATTTACCTGTCCAGGTTTGAGTTGAGTTGGGGGCAGGTTGCTGGAGTTTAAAACAAGTCTCTACATTAGAATATTTCATTTCTTAATCTGAGAACTCTTTCTCTTTCCTCGTAACTGGCATCGGGCATTGATGTCATCACATTATGCTGGCCTGTCTCATCCTATAATGCAGTCCTGCCTTGTACTCTTAGCTTCTGACACCCATTGGCTCCAGCCCACCTGCACCTAAAGATCAACTCTTTCCATCTTGTCCTTTTATTTTTTTTTCATCTTTTTTTTTTTCATCTTGTCCTTTTAACACTGACTCACAGAATTCTCATCAGCCCATCTGTCTCTGCATCCTTGTTTCTCAGACCAGTGCTTCTCAAACTTTTAGTGTAAATAACCTGGGGATCTTACTCAAATGTAGATTCTGATCCAGCAGATTCTGACTACTAGGGACTGGTTGTAAGATTCTAGATTTCCAACATCTCCCCAGGGATGGCAAGGCTGCTGGTCTGTGCACTACTCTTTGAGTTAGCAAGGCCTTATGGGGGTGGTGGGGCTTCTTTCTACATGGCAACGAGAAGTATCATGTAACCATTTTCAAGGTTTCATTCTAGATCAGTCCAGTATCTCGAGTACGTAGCCTCTGAAATGGTAAGCTAAAAATCAAATGATCTAGTCTGGTCAAATGGGAAATGGTTTCTGAGGTTCCTTACCCTGCTCCTAGGGATTTCCATTTGTAGCTACCAGATTCTAGATTGAGAATGCAGAAAAAGAGAATGGATCTGGAAACTCCACGCCTAGAATAAAAGTAATCTTAGAAAAAGAGGAGACTCCCAGGTGCCTGACTGGTTCAGTCAGAGGAGCATGTGATCTCACAGTTGTAAGTTTGAGCCCCATGTTGGGTGCAGAGTTTACTGAAAAATAAAGTCATTAGGGCAGCCTGGGTGGCTCAGCGGTTTAACGCTGCCTTCAGCCCAGGGCCTGATCCTGGAGACCCGGGATCGAGTCCCACATCGGGCTCCCTGTATGGAGCCTGCTTCTCCCTCTGCCTGTGTCTCTGCCTCTCTCTCTCTCTCTCTCACATAAATAAATAAAATATTTTTTAAAAATATATAAAGTCATTAGAAAGAAAGAAAGAAAAGAAAAGAAAAAAGAAAAGAAAAGAAAAAAAGGAAAGAAAGAAAAGAAAAGAAAAAGAGAGCACTCCATATTTCTGATAAAACAAAAAGAACACTGCCCTCCAGTATAGAAGATTTTCCTTACCTAACTACTCTGTGATCACAATCTATCTCATATAGGCTAATCCCCTAGGACCTTATGTTTTTAAGAAAGATACTGGAGTGTTAGATCTTTCCCCACAGGCAAGATGATTGAGCTGTCCTCCCAAAGCACCTGGGCGTAGTCATTTCATAGTAGCACCACTGATCCATTGAAAATGTTCTATCTGATAACAGCCCATCTTTACTATGTTTGTACTGTTTATTCTTTTCCATTCCATTTTTTCCTATTTTAACAATGTGATAACATATAATTTTAAAAATCAGACGATACAAAGATGTTGAAAAGTAATACAGTTTCCCAGGGATAAATACTTCCATACTTTCAAATGATATACTTATTTTTAAATTTGTAGATTTAAATAAATAAAGTTATTTATTGACTTTCTGTTATGGAGAGATTCAGCACACACACCCTTGATCCTTCCTCTTCCAGCTTCCCAATATAATTATACCAATATATTAGTTATTTCAATAATCAGTCTTATACCATTATGATGTAGGAAATAAGACTACAAAGTCAGAACTTATACAGAAGATGATAACTGTTTATAAGAACTCCATTGGAGAAGAAAGTATGGACATTATCATGAGCCAGCATCTGAGCACCTGCATTCTTAGGCTCCATAACACATATAAATTGCAGGCTTTTTTTTTTTTTTTTTTAACGTGAAGACAACCTAACACCCTAAGATCCCCTCCAAGCACTGGCTTATAGTAAGCAGAGCTGGAGAATCCAGCTAGGGAAAAGGAGACTTCTTAGTCCTCTAATTAGACCCTATCCTATAAATAATGAATTCAAAAAGACTTAAAAGAGGTGCTAAATGTATATATCTGAATGAGGTCACAGCATTCGTCCAATAAAACACTTAGTATACACAGAAAGTCACAGTGCTCATCCAGGGAAGTAAAACATTAAGCATCTGCTTGATAATAAAAATTTGAACTTTTTTCTCCAATTATTGACAGGCAGCACTCATTCTTTACTTGAGAGTCTAATACCTTCATGAAATAGAATATAGACCTAGAGAAAAACTTAAAAATAACTATTATTTATTGCTCATTTTCTAAATCTGATAGATATTATCCTAAATATTACCCTCATAGTTTTATCCTTAATACTTAGGAAAAGCTTATTATTTAGATTAGGAAACAGAGATTCAGAGCAATGTGCCAAAGATCATAAAAGTACCAAATGCAGAGCAAGAATTTAAAACCAGGCTTACGTGACTTCTTGCTTGTACCAGTGACAGTATCCTATTTCAGAGGAATGGGCAGTGTCCTATTAGTGTCTCTAGCTTCTCTTTATGTGTCATTTCCCTCTCTTCTACCACAAACGTGCTCAAATAAACAATTATGCAATTAATCACACCTCAATATAGGTCACCTTTCCAATGAAGTGTTAACATGTTAATAATTTTCCTTATGAATGAAATGGATGGTCTTTCCCCCTATTAAAATTATCTAAGGCCTTGGGGCACCTGGGAGGCTCAGTCGGTTGGACATCTGCCTTTGGCTCAGGTCATGATCTCGAGTCCTGGGATGGAACCCTGAGAAGGGCTCCCTGCTCAGTGGGGAGTCTGCTTCTCCCTCTGTCCCTCCCCCTGCTTGTGTGTGCTCTCTTTTTTTTTCTCTTTTTCTCAAATAAAATCTTTTAAAAAAATTTAAGTTATCTAAGCTATTAGCAGACTAGATAAACTTTTATTTTTGTATTTCTGAAGTCATTCCACCCATGTATCAATCTAATCCCTGAACAGAGTTAAATAGAAATTTGACTTTATTGAGGAAGTTCCCCTGTTCTCAGAAGTTCTATAAAAACATTCCATGCCTCTTCATATTTTAATATTGTTAACTGCAAATGCATGAAACACTGTCTTCATATAATGACAACATCCATTCACTTTATAAACATTGATTGACCCTTAACCAGGATATTGGAGAGTTTTCTAGGCACTACAGGTCTATTAGTGAACAAGACAATGAGGAAGCAAAAGAAATGTGTCAAATGAAAATAAGTGCCATGAAGAAAAATGATACAAAGAGAATGGATAGTGAGCAACTAGGAGCACAGGGACCATTTATATGGCATGATGGGGAAAAGCTCTTGCATAAGATGTTATTTTAAGCAGAGAGGCCTAAAGACAAGGGAGAGAGTCTTGAGGACATCTAAAGGATGAACGTTGTAGGTAGAGAAAGCAACAGAGACAAAGTCATCCACACAAGAGAACCATCATCATCAAGGTGCAGGAGGCTATAGTGAGATGAGTGAGGTAGAGAGTAGCACAGGATTTGACCTCAGTAATGAAGCTGCAGAGACTTCACTGGAAACACTATCCTAGTCTGTCTCTCAAATGCTTTCCATTTCATACTAAATTTCCAAATAGAGACAGTCATTAAGACCAATGAGAATTACTATTATTACTATTGCTATTTAATGTTGCCCTAAAAGTCCTCAAAAAGCAATATGAACTACAAACAAAGGCACAAATATAGAAGATATAGGATTACCATAATTTACATGGAACGTGATTATGTAGTACAAAACCCAAAGAAACCCATTGCAAAGCTACTGAAATTAATACAAGACTATTAGACAAAAGCAGAGAGTATTTTTTATATGATCAGTGATCATAGAGACAATATACTGAAAAAAGAAACCCCTTCATAATATCTACTATCTGGAAATAAACAACACAAAATGTTGGAACCTCTATAAAATTATAAAGTTCTAATGAGATATATAAAAGAAAGTTTAAATCAACAAATGGAATATATGTTTGAATATCAAGACAGTAGAAGATACTGCTTTTCTTAGTGTATAGCTTTAATGGAATTCCAACAATAAAAATCACTTATAATATTTTTTGAGCCTTACCAAATGTTTGAGAGTTGTCCAGGGCCCATGAAAATGTTAACAGCACTCATACCTAGGGAATGGAAGAAGGGGAAAGCAAGAGTGAAGAAGAATATGGGTTTTCAGTTTTTCTTATTTATATTTCAATAATGTTTCCATTTTTTACAATATTATAATTTAAAAATTAACAAAAATACCTCCCTATCCTGACATTTATTTCAAGGCCACTGATAGAAGATAACAAATGTGAGCCCTTACCAAAGTTCTGGAGTGAGGAGAATCTTTTAATTCTAGAAATATTACGAGAAAAACCATAAGGTAAAAAATGAATAGTTTTGACTGTAAGTAGCTCTAAATTTCCTTGTAGTGCCTTTAAAAAACAGCATATTAAGGCATATTTAAACATATTATGATCTCTAACTTTCATGTCTGGAATTTTTCTATGTAGCCCTGAAATATGCTAAGAAGACAGACAGAGGTAAGACCAAAGAGTATTTGTAAGAAACAGAAAAGCAACATCACGTATATGTCCCTTAGATCTGCTCAGAACAAACCTAAGGCCAAAAAATATTTACATAGTCCTGTGATTTCATCTGGTCATGTGGTTAAAAGGTACAGCTCATGGGGTATTAGGAGAAACAGCTATTTTTTAAACATGGAAAAGAAGTTTTACTTTTAGGCAGTGTCTTAACCTGTCTGGGCAGCTGTGATACTACCACCGAGTTAATAGCTTATAAACGAGAAATTTCTTATAATTCTGGGTCAAGGCACCTGCAGGTTCAGTGTGTTGGTGGCAACCCACTTCCTGAATCACAGATTGCTGTTTTGCTATAGCTTCACATGATGGAACGGGCAAGGGATTTCTCTGGGGCCTCTTTCAAAAGAGCACTAATCTCATTCAAGAGACTCCATTCTCATAATCTGATCACCTCCCAAAGGTCCCACTTCCAAATATCATCACTTTGGGGATTAGGTTTTGACCAACAAATTCTGGGGGAACATAAACATTTCAGTTAAAAGACAAACATATTCTGTTAAAATCCATACCTAAAATTATATTTAGCTGTTACCTATTTACCTATGCTATCCTCTCAAATCTGATGGGCTATGAAGCTGCACTGTAGTCTGAATGACAGCCTTGCATTAGAAGGTTCTTTGAGTCTATCCAGAAAATTAAAGGTACATGAGCCAGACCTCATCTAAAACTGAAATCTAATTTACTTAAATAAAAACAGTTGTACTGGCAAAAGAACCTTTATCTTTCTGCTTGTTTTCAACATAACTGCACATTGAGAAAATATTTTTTTATGATCTTAGCATTTTTAAGTAGGGTCCATCTGAAGGTAATATATGAAATAAGAATTCAAAATGTAGCTGACTGAGGTGGGCACTTGACGGGATGAGCACTGTGTGTTATTCTGTATGTTGGCAAATTGAACACCAATAAAAAATAAATTTATTTTAAAAAGTAGCTGAAATTTTTTAATTTGAGGGCATTTAAATATTATATCGCATGTATTTTTAGAGTGTTTAAATTTGAACTTTTCCTTTGAATAACATAAACTTTTTCCTATAAAAATTATTTCTAAATACAATTTTATAGAATTCATTTGACATTTGGCAATTTTCCCCAAAAAAATGTTCAGGCCTCGGCTGTCGGATCAGACTCCCTGGCCATTAACCAATCCCACCCCAGGCCTGGCACAAATTGAACATGTCCCAAATGACACTGTGATTTGGGTTTTACCCCAACAGGAGCCAGATCCACTGCATCTAGGCTATATCTTCTGGCCTTGTGTCTACCTATATCAAGCCTAAATTGATTTTGAACTTCTATAATGTTGTTTTGAGATTTTTTTCCTCAGGTCTGCCTCATCATTAGACCAGAGGTTATCAACATTATATACACATTTAGATCATCTGGGGACCTACAAAAAGTAATACACTCCACTCTAAAACAGAATGATGTCAGAATCTCAGAAGAGGAGCCTGGGCATTGATATCTTTGGGAACTTCAAATATAAAACCCAGGGCTGAAAAACAAGTGCCCCAGACTATGAGATCCTCAAGAACTGAAGCTCTCAGAGTCGTCATTTATTAAGCACTGCCAGCCCCCTGGCCTGGAATAGGCTCTAAATAATGACTGGTTAATAAATGAACGAATCAATCAATAGAGTGGTTAATAGACTGACCACTAAGAGAAGATCAAATGAATGTGTAATATTTCCCTCTTTCCAACCTTCAGTCTTGAAGGAAGCAGAGTGATCTTTCTTCCCTCCTGTATAATAACCTGGCTGGGAAATGATCCTAATGAGATTTTGCATTTACTCTGATGTCTTACAGTCTTGAATTGCCAAAATGTTAGAAGTCGGAAGTCGGAAATGTGGTTTCCTCCCAGCCATCTGCTTGGCATTTTTCTAAGGCTCCCTAGATCTCTTACATGTCTCTCTCTCCAGGTAGAAGTCACCAGCACTTCCCAACACTGCTACTGCTGCCAGCCTTTATTGCTTCCCTGCTTTGAATTGGACCAGTCAGAGGCTCAATATTTCCACATAGCACAGTAGCTATTTGTGGAGAAAGTTACTTCGTGGGTACCCAGACTGCTGCCTCAGGACCCAAGATCCCAAGATCAGGTTCATTTCTCTTGGGTATATACTGTATGTGGGATTTCTTTATATCATAGAGTGGAGGTATCTTAGCTTTTCTAGATACTACTATACAGGTTTCCAAAGTGGTTATACCAATTTATGCTCTCTCAGCAAAAGTATGGGAATTTCATTTGCTTTGCATCCTCTCCAACACTTGGTCCTATAAATTTCAATCTCATCCTCTTTCCTCCCCCTTCTCTCTCCCTTTTGTTAACTGATTTGAGGGATCCCTGGGTGGCGCAGCGGTTTGGCGCCTGCCTTTGGCCCAGGGCGCGATCCTGGAGACCCGGGATCGAATCCCACATCGGGTTCCCGGTGCATGGAGCCTGCTTCTCCCTCGGCCTATGTCTCTGCCTCTCTCTCTCTCTCTCTCTCTCTCTCTCTGTGACTATCATAAATTAAAAAAAATAAAAATAAAATAACTGATTTGAAAAAACATTATTCAGTTTCCATGGTCTGGATGTGATCTCTGGAATTAATACACATAAATAAAACATTGACTGTGGCATTAAATAGTGTAATATGTGGACATACAAACAGGCATGTGATATCTAGGCAATATGGTAAATTACAAAAGAAAAGCTTATAGAGGAAATGTAGAAAGCACAAGGAGGGGGCATGAAATCAATCATCACAGATAATTTTCTAGATTATTTGAATTGTGCTAAGCATAAGATAGAATTTTATCAAATTCTGTGTTTTTTTTCCTGAAGACCAAACCAACTCCAACCCACACTTCCATCATAAAAAAGTGGAGGTTACATGTGATAGTAATGGGTGGAAAGAATCACCGATGGGACAATATCCTTTACCTTTACCTGAACTACACTTGTAAACTTTCATCTAGCCCAGAATGCAGACAAAGACTTCAGTAATACAATTATAAATTGATAGGAGGAAAAATATTTAATTAAACATTTCATTCTCTCTATTCAACCCTCACCCAACAAGTCCACTGATGATTTTTCAAGTTTAGTAGAGACTGCCACCAGCTGTTATAGCAGGTACTAGAACAGAAGATAAACTCTGGGGATAGGCAGAGAAGAGATTATGCCAGAGAAAACCCAGAGAGGAAATATCCAACCAATGCAATTCAATTTTCCAAGCCAAGTGCATTTCTGACTTGTTCTGTTTCACACCCTCTACCCCCCAAAAAAATGTGTTCTAGATGACAGCCTTGTAAAGAGAGTGTGAAAATGAACTCGGCTCTCCCATGATATCCATATGTCATCAGCCCTAGGATATAGCAAGGTCGGTATAGAGGAAACCCCTTTCTCTCTCTTGGGTTGGATCTAAGCACTCAGATGTTGGATTTCTGCTGGCCTACCCACAGGGATCTCAAAGTTCTCCTTTGTCCTCTTCTTTGACATCAGATGCAGAGCTCTCCCATTTACATGAGGTCTCTTGTCTTCCCACACTTAGCATCTTCCTTTCATAATCCATACTGTCTGCTGCTCAAATACTGGTCTACAAAAGTACACTTTAAAAAAAAAAAGTACATTTTTAGTCAAATATTTACAATTCCCTTTAGGCTCTCAAATTAGCCTGAAATTTGGCATTCCATGTCCTTGAAATCAAGAAACCAAGATTAATAAAGAATAAGATACTGACTGTGAGCCTAAAGTGAGTCCAGCAGAATCTTAGAGAAGAGATTTTCATCTTTACCTTTTAGGAAAGAATATTGATAATATTGTCCTAGACACAAAAGGTAGGATCAAAAACAGTTGCCTAGGCCAGTTAAAGAGTCTATTCTAGGTGAGAAAACTACTTAAAAACCAGTTTGTTGGGACACCTGGATGGCTCAGTGGTTGAGCATCTGCTTTTGGCTCAGGTCATGATCCTGGGGTCCTAGGATTGAGTCCCACATCGGACTCCCTACAGGGAACCTGCTTCTCCCTCTGACTGTGTCTGTGTGTGTGTGTGTGTGTGTGTGTGTGTGTGTGTCTATCATGAATAAATAAATAAAATCTTTTTTTAAAAAAAAACTAACCAGTTTGTTTGAAATGCACTGTGGATATCATTATGCATGACCCTGACCCTATACATTCATTATGAATGATAAAAACAAATTTTCAGTATCTTTAGCAAAACTTTCTCCATACCTAGGAAAGCTTTGCCTGCTCACAATCCCACAAGCTCATGTTATTTGTTATGTGATGGATTTAACCAGTGATGCTCCTGCTTCCCCAGGTTTTCTAAGACAAATATCATCCTCTAGGATCCCTGGGGTTGCATTCTGTGTTGTACCTCTTACTTCGCCCTTTCTTTTCATACCATCTGCAAGCAGTCGTCCAGCTCTGCAAACTACCAGTCCCATGTTTTTGCAGGTGTTTTCCTTCCTTCCTACATCACTGCCAACACCTAAACAAGCCTTCTCGCAGCTCTTTACTAGAGAACACAAATAATCCTGAACTCGGACCTGAAGAGGCATCAACTTTTCTCTGTATGATGTTGACCCAGTCACTATCATTCCCAAGTTCCCTCACCTTTAATATGAGATTAATAATACATGCTCATGGTATTAATAGGCTTGGAATCAAATATTTACATTTCTAAGAAATCACCCACATAGCCTCTTTCACAGAATAATAGTATACACACAGCAAGCTCTGTTACTTGTGCTCTTCTTACATCAGCTTCATCTTCCTGTTTCTCCTATCTTCCTTTCCTAATCCAGGCCGCCCACTGCTCAAAAACCTCATATTCCAAAAATATTCCTGTAATTATATTGCTTTGCAGCTCACAAATTTGCAATGACTCTCTCTGACTCCCAAGTTAAGCCCTAATTATCTCCACGGCATTGAATGCCCTTCAACTCAGCGACCTGGAATTAGCACAGATGAATAAAACATTGACGTGACTTTAAAACTAGAGGAATTAAAAAATAAATAAATAAATAAAACTAGAGGAATTACATGGGTATACGAGCAAAAACTGTAATATTCATGTAATAGGGTAAACTATGAGGCAAGAATATAGAGGGAAGCCCAAACAGGATGCATGGAGTCAAACATGGAAGAGTCAAATATTAAAGAAGCATTCTGGAAGCCATAGGACTAAACTTGAGTTGTGAAGGGTGAGCAAAAATTGACAAAATAAAGACAGGTAAGAAGGACAGTCAATTAGTCACAGTCTGTTCAAACTCAGTTCTAGTTCTCAATATGAGAAAATATTTACTAATTATATCCTACATTCCTAGAACACTCTAGCTAATGTTCTTTCTTATTTCAATCCCATGGTTTACACATCCAAGCCCAAGAGTCACGTCACCATAGTTTTCTCAGGCTAAATGCTCTTTGCCTTGACCTCTCCTTTACTCTGATGGCCATCCGTGCTTAGGGGCAGCATATGTTCATGTGGTCTTAGGCTGGCCTATAGACGGTCACAGGCTAGCTTTCCAGTTGTTTCACGTTATTAAAACAAGTCTCCTTTATGCATTGTTTTAAGTCATTGGTTTATTAAATGTTTCTTTGACCATATGGAGAAGAGACAGATAAAAAGTCTTTGAGGTTCTTGTGCAAAAGAAAGGAAGAAAGAGGAGGAAAATATTTTATATAACTTGGAAAATTATAATGCTGTTATCCATAACAACCATTAGCATACAATGTCTGGGGATTAAAAGTTACATTCCACAGGAGGTAACATTAAATTTTAGAAGTCTACATATTTCCAAAAGTTTTATTTTATATATATATATATTTTTTTAGATTTTTTAATTTATTTATTAGAGACACAGAGAGAGAAAGATACAGGCAGAGGGAGAAGCAGGTTCCATGCCTGACGTGGGACTCGATCCCGGGTCTCCAGGATCACGCCCTAGGCTGAAGGTGGCGCTAAACCGCTAAGCCACCGGGGCTTCCCCAAAAGTTTTATTTTTTTACATAGACAGCCTTGCAAAGACATTTTCGTGATTAGTTAATAAGGCTGAAGACTTTATTATTAGAATAAAACTAAATGAAAAAAAAAGAATAAAACTAAATGGCACTCCCATTGTGCCAACAGTCTCTCTGTCCACCTTACTATCTGCAGTTCCCTTCACTAAGTACTAGTCTTATAGTTCTGAGTCAGGACTAAGGAAAAGCTACCACTTAGTAAAGATAAGAAAATAACATAAATCAATCTAATGATAGAGCAAGACCATACCAGAGTTCATTTTTCATTCTTGCATTTTAAAGCAGTGCTGGGCTTGCCTGGCTGTGTATTGAATGAAGAAATTAAGACAAAAACCCAACTCAAAAAAATGCAATTTCCATTCCTTAGGAAAATTTCGTTATCAAGGCTGGACTTAAGAGAATAGTCCCCAGCTGTCATCTTCACAGGGTAGCAGAATAAAGCCTTGTGCACATAACAGGCCGAGTCCCTCCATCTCAGGAAAGATGGCCCCTCCACCTGGTCTGTCCATTGAGTCTTGGCCACTGAGAAATAAGGGATGCGTTTGTGACTTTCTAGAAACGATAAGGGAAATGAAGGAGCAGAAACTCTGTCCTGTGCGATCTCTTGCTTCCCATTTTCAAATTTAGTTGTTTAATAACATCATGCTTGGAGCCACCCTAGACACCTTCAGACCATTGGTCCCCTAGGGCCAAGAGAATGCAGGGACACCAGTCTAGACCTCTGAAAACCGGTGAGTGCTCAAACCACTCCTGGCGCGGCCTACCTCCGGACGTCATGTGATGTGAGAAAGGTAAAATTCTCCTCTCTTAGCTTAAGCAATTACATATTGAGGGTCTTTCACTTACTATGCATTGGTCAAATGTACTTGTACTTGACAAATCCGATTTTTTTGAGAAAATAATTTTTGCACTTTTATTAGAATTATTCACAAATGTGAGCACTGAGTAATGTATAGAACTGTTGAGTCATTATATTGTATACCTGGAACTAATATAACACTGCATGTGAATTATACTTAAATTTTAAAAATAAATTAAAGAAAAAGAATTGTTCACAAATATGAATGGCCATGCATTATCAAGTGTAGGGTCTGACCTAGACAATAGTGTCAATTAATGGAGCGTGTTTTGGCTCACCCTTTGCCTCTCAGAAATCTTACTCCCAGGTACCTCAACTATGATACACTCCTGGGGCTTCCATCCCAAACAGTACATGGGGCATTAGCCAGCAAATTTCTCCATGAACATTGTGGCATATGCTAGACTCATATACCACAATAATGATAAAGCAATAAGAGTAACCTGTACTGAAATTTTCCAGGTATCAAGCACATACGTGCACTGTCTCATTTCACTCTCTTAGCAACCATACAAGGTGGGCACCATAATTAGCTGCTCTTGCTGATGAAAAAAAAAAGTGAGGATTTAGAACAATAAAGAACTTTCCTAAAATCTCACAGACAGTCACTGGTATAGCAGAGAATGAAATGCAGGTCAGCCTTACACCAAGTTCATAATCCCACCACTATGGAGTATCACCTCTATCTGAGATAGAATGTGGATCTGTCAGGGGAATTCCTAGTCTACACCAATTACTCTGTTGATTGAATCAGTGCAAAATGATTTACAGGTTTATCTTCTGGTAATTGAACAATTTGCTTATATTCTATTCACTGTGACATTTTCCTTTTACACTAAGATTTTTCCAAGCCTTAGAAATAAATCTACACAGTGAAGTTTAGGAAGGGAAATATATATATACACATATATAAAATAAAAATAAAAATAATAAAATATATATAAATGTATATATATTTCTTATTCATACTCCATTTTATTTTCTAAACGATTTATGCCTGCTCAGATAAATCCATATACCACAAAAGAATTTTTTAATGATGGTGAAATCATTTCATAAATAGAATACAGCCGGGCGTGAGATCAGCCACAGGAACATGTCCCACGCCATCCTGTACGGTTGACGGAAGTGTGCCTCACTTTCTCAGTTTCCTGGCAAAGGGGGAATGTGATCAGTTACAAGAGGCATAATGTTCATAAGCCAAACCAAACCTGCCATTCCTGAGAACAGCTTGTCTTGACAGGGAGGACTGAGAAAATTATCTTCCAGCATCTTCCAAAACAGAAATAGTGCATCTGAGCACTGAGGGAGAAACACAACATATTTCAATACTCTAATGTTTTCTTCCCGAGTACTATGTTTTCAAAGAAAATCATGCCCAATTTCAAGTATTTACAAAAAATTGGACTTTGTAAATCATTTCACTAGTCTTAGAATAATTCCAATAAGGAATTTTGAAGTATATTTTGCTTGCAGGGTAAAATTTGAATCACTGATACATTCGTATTTGGGGGGAAAGTATAGATCTGGGTTAAATTTCGATATTCTGTGTTATGCAGTACTGACTTCCAGAGGAAAAAAATCACTACACTAGTTGTAATAACAGTGTGATGTTTCAGAGCTCACGTTTAGGTTAAGACAGAGCTAGGTTTAAATTTACTAATAGCAAGTATTTACTAATATTACTAATATTTTACTAATAGCATGATATTTGGATGAGTTCTTATTTCATCTTTCTGAATTTTGGTTCCTTGTTTATGTGTGGGTAGATAGATAAGTAAGTGACTAGGTGGGAAAATGAATGAATGGCTGGCTTATTACCATATAATCCAAGCTAATAAAATGCAGTGAAGAAGAGATAGGAAAGAACTATTCATTGTAACTACATTCCAGGGTATATTTTTAAGAAGTCTTGCCAGAGTAGAAAATAATAATTTTTATTTTTTATCTAAATCAGGTAAAGAAAAAAAAAGTTGGGGTGGAGTTTTGTGGTTCAAGGCAGACAAATCTAAGGTTATGAAAATAAATGAATGTTTTTTAAAGCAATCTGCACATTACTAACTAACTTAGCCTGTATAGTTCTCAATTCATCACAGCCCAATGGTTAATGAGGAAGGTTCTGGAATTTCTTCTCCCCGGACAATTTCAAAACTTTTTGCCATCAAGTAAATCCAGGAACACACATTAGTTTTTGTTCAGTTGGTTTCACAAGTTTGTTTTGTTCTTGCTATGTCCCTTTCTGAACCTATGATTTTGTAATCATATTTTAAAAAGTAAATCTGTGTCTACAGTTTACACAGTTATGAGGAGAGAGTGTTAGTGTTTGGCACTGTGATTACCAGTTAATTTTGTAAAGGCATGTGAAACATGATTTTTGCTGCCTGTGTGACTAATATATAACCTTGACTCAATTTCTTCGTTTCCACCTGAGCAATTTAAAGTGGTTTAATACCTCAGAATTTAATAAAATTTTAACTTTCTTCTAGGGCCTAGCTTTCAAAAGATGGCAGCACAATTATTTCAAGGTGGGCAGAGATGGAGACAATCCCATGTCACTTGTGATGAGTTTAAATTAGCTAATCACAACTGATTTTCCAACTAGCTGGAAAATTTGGAGCAACCCAGTACAAAGTTATCAGAGTTTTAACAAGGAACTAGAGGAAATTCCAAAGATGTAGAAGTCAGTTTCCTTTTTAAGATATTTATTACTTGTGCTGCTTTATTTTTAGAACATGATTAGGGCATTCAAGTTTAAAGGTGAATTGGATGAGGTAAAATAATTGCAATGAACTGCAGAGACTTTAAGTCTCTTTCCACAGTTGATACCACTCTAGAAAAGTGGGCAGACTATTTTTTAAGTTAATAAACTGAAGAGGTTGCTATGACTGGCAACTTTTTTTTAAAGATTTTATTTATTCACGAGAGACACACAGAGAGAGGCAGAGACTCAGGCAGAGGGAGAAGCAGGTTCCATGCAAGGAGCTCCATGTGGGACTCGATCCCAGGACCCCAGAATCACGACCTGAGCCCAACGCAGATGCTCAACTGCTGAGCCAGCCAGGAATCTTGACTGGCAACTTTTAAAAGCAAACCTCAAAGGATATAATTCTTTCCATAAAGACAAGAAAATGTGTGTTCATGTTTCTGTGAGTGTGTGTGTGTGTGTGTGTGTGTGTGTGAGAGAGAGAGAGAGAGAGAGAGAGAGAGAGAGAGAGACGAGCACAGAGTACGAACATGTGTGTGTTGGTGAGAGGGGGAGATCATCCCTACCCATTCTTCCCTCTTTTCTGTAATCTTAGCAATCAGGAAGAAATACAGGATGTGATGGAAGCAACTTAGAGATTTTTTTTTAAGTTTTTTTTGTAATTTTTTATTTATTTATGATAGTCACAGAGAGAGAGAGAGAGGCAGAGACATAGGCAGAGGGAGAAGCAGGCTCCATGCACTGGGAGCCCGATGTGGGATTCGATCCCGGGTCTCCAGAATCGCGCCCTGGGCCAAAGGCGGGCGCCAAACCGCTGCGCCACCCAGGGATCCCCAACTTAGAGATATTTTTAAGAAAGTCTTAAAAATCTACAAGTAAGCCCCAATCTGCCATCTAGAAACCTCCCTCCTAGGGCTTCTCTAGTAAGGAGTAGCTTTTTCTGTTCAGCTGAGCACTTGCTGACCTATTCGATTATTCTTCTGATATCTTATTGGGATAGCTGACAAGCTATTTCCAAGTTTGTGCTGTGATTCATTGAGAGCATTTATCATGCCCTTAACTCCTCAGTTTGCCTCCAAATTATCCCTAGAAGTGTTTTACAGGCAAGAAAAGATTCCATTTAAGAAGCAAAGGGATGTAGCCGCAATGTTAAATAAAAAAGAAAGTTTGGGAATACTATGAACATTACAATTCCTACTCTACATTGTTCATACTTCTATACACACACACACACACACACACACAGAGAGAGAGAGAGAGAGAGAGAGCAAAAGAAATCCTGGGGAGGAAAAAACCACAACAGCATTTCCAAAACTTGTTCCATGGAAAACCAATTCTTCAGTATGCCAAATGGTGCTTTTCTTTCTTTTTTTTTTTAAAGTTGACTAAACATTATGAAATTTTCACATTTTTAAAAAAGTTAAACAGGTTTCTTTACTGCAGGGCTGTCTCAAGCTGCAATATGATTGCAAAACTCCTATAATAAAATATGTGGTTGTAGAGGGGTAACTCCAGTATCCATTAAAATAAAGAATTTTCTAGAATACAACCTAAGGTATGACACCAAGCTTCCAAGCTTCCACTCTAAGGGAAAACATCTTCTCATTTTTTTCTGGATTTCTCCCTACTCCCTGAGCTGGGGTAGAATTTTGGAATTTCAGGCAGTCTTAAGGCATGTGTGTAGGGATGGGATATGGCTGGTGTTGCTGAATGATGGGACCCAGCCTCACTCCCATCCCCAGGTCATTGATACACACCAGTTGACATTGAATTATGGATCACTGTTTTCTTTTGCTCCTCGAAGAATGCTTACAAGGCCCAGTTGAGGGCCAGGAATATTTCATAAAACTGTCCAAGTTTCCTCCTGCCAAGGTATGTCAAGAATCATTTCTCAGATCTTCTGACTCCCTTTCCATTTCCTCTGCCCAACTTGGGTAAATCCCTTTCTTAACTGGCCTGGAGGCAGAGGTTAGAAGGATAACCATAGAACCCGTACTCTCAGTGGAATCCTGGAAGCAGATCAGCTCATGAGAGCCCACTGGTAAATATTCAGGAATTTTGCAATCACATAGATTTGATGTTAGTAGCTTGATATTGGCCATGGTGGAAATATTTACACCATGGTAATCTACAAAAGCCACAAGGCAGGACTTCCTGTCCTTCTTCCATAGAGAGCTCATTGCTAAATATTTGTCTTCACTCCCCTGTACTCTTCTCCTTTCTTCTTCCCCCTTTGAGCTTCTGGCCAAACACTTAAAAGATGTGTAGACTCGTAATTTTTGTCCTACCTGATCCCCCACCATCACCAAGTCAGCAAAGTACAAAGTTGTTTCTTGCTTAAATCGGTGGAAGAAGAGAGTCTGGGTGGCTCAGTGTGTTAAGCATCAGCCTTCAGCTCATGTCATGATGCCAGAGTCCCCAATTCATTGAGCCCCATATCAGGCTCCCTCCTCAGCTGGGAGCCTGCTTCTCCCTCTCCCTCTGCCTGCCGCTCCCCCTGCATGTGGTGTCTCTCTCTCTCTCTCTCTGTCTTCTCTCTCTCCCCCCATCATAAATAGAAAAATCAATCAATATAAATAAATAAATAAATAAATAATAAATAAATAAATAAATAAATAAATAAATAAATAAATAAAATCACTCTTCAAAAAATAGGTAAATAAATGGTAGAAGAAATGGGAGAAGAGGGAAAGATAGGAAAAACGATAAATACAAGTTACTACTTCCAGCTACATGGTAATTCCTGACTTTATCTGACCAAGGAGCCTAATTTTCTCAGAGAATGCTTTACTTTAGTAATTGATGGTGGGAGGGAGAGAATCTTAATTTAGAAAAAAATGGTTAAAATTGCATATGCCCACAGATCGTTCAAAATTATAGAGAATATTTAATATGTCTATTCAATTGGTAAAGAGAATTCTGCAAATCTACACGTTACTCTCTCAGTCCAATTTTTGGTTGTAATGAAAATAGCAGGAACCAATAAAGATAACACTGCACTTAATTCTTTTTCTAACATCTCAACACAGTGGAGTGTTAATACTCCTATTAATACTCACTCAACAAACAAACTTTAAGTTACTACTGTATTCTAGGCAGTGTTCTAAACACCGAGAATACAACAATAAACAAAACTGATAAACAGATATTCCTAAAGAGATGTTCTTTCTACAAGACTAAAAAGTTTTCAACCCTATTCTCCTCTCCTCCTTCCATTCTCTCCTTATACAGGCTCATGTGGTGGGAGTACATACAAGCTTTCTAGCCAATCATGTGTCTTACACAGCACTCATTTCATCATTGAAAAGTAATATTCCCATCCCTAACAAACCTGACATCAAAAAGATATGGATGGATCTTCAATGCATAACACTACACAAAAGAAGCCAGTTGGGATGGAGGATACTGCATGATTCCAATTATGTGGCATTCTGGAAAAGGCAAAACTATTAGAGCAAAGGTAAAAAAAAAAAAATCAGTGCTTGCCAGGGATTTGGGCATGAGAAAAAGAATGGAATAGGTAAACACAGGGGTTGCTTTAGGATAGTCAAAGTATTCTCTATAATATAATATTATAGAGAATACTGTAATGTTGGACATAAGTCATTATACATTTGTCAAAACTCATAAAACTTATAGGACAAACATTGAACCCTAGTATGCAATTTTGAAAAAAATCGTGTAGAAGGTTGGGGGATCCCAGGATGGAATGCAAAATGTAACAAGACAATCTAATTTTGTTACGAATGTATGAAACAACCTCACCAAAGGGGGTGGGAGAAAATGCTAACCTCAGTAACTTTGGAGGTGAATGGAGTCTGTAATATGAAAGGCAAAGGCAACTGCCTTTGTATGTATGTATGTATGTGTATGTGTATGTGTATTCATGTATACTCATAAGAGTATACATGAATTGATAAAGTTGTTTCCGATGGGAATATAGGTTAACAATTCTGAGAATTGTTGAGAATATATACTGAGATTGAACATAAAAGTGGATGGCAGACTGTGGGAGCCAGGTTTCTCACTATTGGAGTAGGAATTTACAGACAGGCAGGAGAGAGGGCCACAGTGATCTATGTGGTGAGAGTTGAAGTTGGAGACATCAGTATGAATTCATGTTTATCTTTTTTTAAGATTTTATTTATTTATTCATGAGAGATGCAGAGAGAAGCAGAGACATAGACCGAGTGAGAAGCAGGGACCCTGATATAGGATCCAGGGATCACAATCTGAGCTGAAGGTAAATGCTCAACCACTGAGCCACCCCAGTGCCCCAAATGCATGCTTATCTTAATATTGCTACAGATATTTTCATGTAGAAACATGTATATACACAGGTTAGCATACACATACTCTTGTTCCGTCAACTGGGAGGGCCTAGAAGCAATGACATGCCCGAAGTAGCAAATACACCAACACCTAGATCTATGTATCTCATACCATTCTCCAAAGGAGAGAAAAAAAAAAAAAAAGGCAACTAGCTCCCAGGAAAAATGCCTAATTCTAAGGATTTGGGCAAGAAAAAGAATGATAAGCCTGGAGCATGTCGTAGTACCAGGAAATTAAGAAGTGTTAAGAAAAAATAAATAAAAAGGAAAATAAAAAACTTCAACCTATACTGACAAGGGAATGTTAAAGGGACACAGAAAAGTAACAAAATACATGGTTATTGAATTATAGGCCAAAATATGAAATAATATTCGTGAGTCTGTACTAACATAAATCAACGACTGAATAAATAAATAGGGGAGAAGAGACAAATCTCCCATGCAGAGGGTACTGTACCTTCAGAGAGATGAAGCGCAATGCTTCCCTCCTCCAGTGTGGCCTACACATAGTGACTTCCTTCCAAAGAGTACAGGGTGGAAGGGGAGAAAAGAGCCAGGTGTACTGTATAGAGTGGACTGTTTACCATTATTTATATAAAAGAAGTTATGCTGTTTACATTATACAACAAATTTTATATGAAAGGAACCACAATGAAAATCAAAGGAAAACTGTACGCTCTGGTTGGAAACTTTAGTCAACGTTGTTCCACATTTCAGAAAATTACTTCCACAATGGTGGCACCATTCATTATTTTTAGGCACTAATACCATATACCTTCAGTTTGATTCTGTAGCTGATACTCATATGGATATGAACAAATTTTTAGCCCACACTCTGTAATATCAACTGTAATTTTTAAATTTTAATAATATTTTATTGAAAACTGAAAATGAGTTTTATGGTTTCAACCACAAATCAGCATTTATTGATATGTCTATTGTGCCAACATATTTTTCTAATGAAGATATGAAAGAGTCCAGATAAAGTAATCTGTTTTTCAAGGTCTTGGAAGAAAAATAAAGGGGCACTGGGGTGGCCCAATGGGTTAAGCATCTGACTCTTGATTTCAGCTCAGGTTGTGATCTCAGGGTTGTGAGATGGAACCTCACATGGGGCTCTGTGCTCAGAGCGGAGTCTGCTGAAGTTTCTCTCCCTCTCCCTCTGTGCACCGCCCCTCCCCGGCCCCCACACTCACGCATGCATGCTCTCTCAAATAAATAAATAAATCATTTTTAAAAAGAAAAGAGAAATATCTTGTTTCTTTTAGAATAATACAATGACAAAATGTAGTAAGCCATAAAATGTTAAAGAAAAATAATCTTAACAGTTATACAACGGGATATGGTTTCACAAAAAGAATACAAATGAAAGCATTTCTTTAATTTTGTTGAGCAATACTATTGTTTTGAAAATAATAAGATATGAGAAATATCAAGAATCAGCTGTGTAATTAATAGCAATTGGGCAAATTTGATTTCCAAATGGATAAAGTAGGATGAGGTTTTATTGCTTGCATATATAAGCATCACATGAAATAAAAAGTCATAGGGAAAATGTCATTTTCAAAATTATGGACCTTAGCTAGAGAGGGGTTGTCAATATTAAAACACTTAAAACTATCTTATGAAAAAAATTCCCTTTTTCCAACTTCATTACTGTGTAAAAAGATGCACAACTATAGCTGGCTGGCTTTATAAAAAAAGTAACACCAAATATTTTAGCATTTAATTACACATTCATCAACAAAGCTCAATGGGCAGGAATTTTTGTGAAAGAATGAAGGAATATTGTTAGAAGTGCTACCAAACTAAGAACAATGCCTTGATTCATAGATTATTTTATAAACCAATAAACCATTGGTAACAAAGAAGAGCTTTATTATTATCCTACACATGGAACTAAAATGGCTTTACACAGAGAATTGTTTAATAAAATTTTCTTCGTTAGTAGATGCTACCAGAAACTTTTTACTTCAAAGAATCAAAAATTAAACACTAAATAATGTATTACTAAATTACATGGTAAATTTTTTAGATAGATTTGAAAAAGTAAATGATTTACTTAAGCTGCAAGACTGGAAGAATTAAAGTAGAAGGATCATCATGATATGTATTAAGAAACATATTTTAAAATAATCTTGATTATTTTTAATCACTGACTATTTTCAGTTGTTCTGCAACAGTTGAAGAACAGCAGGCTTAAAGAAACTGATTTGTAAATACTACTCTTATTTGGATACTATTTTTAAAGGATAATGATTAGATTTAAAGATCTCTGTGATGTCACAACCCCTCATTGCATCATCAGTTCTTTGAAAAGGATTTGGAACACCTTAGCCAACTCTTATGTACAATTTTTTTGGGGGAAAGAGGCTGAAATACTTGTTTTAGCATCTCATGCTTCGCATTCAGCGTGGCAACTTCAAAGATAATGTAACCATTTACAAATATGCAACGTGCCATGTTGCCAAAAACATTTAAAATGCAGAGATCTCCTATGATTTTATTAATAAAGATTACTTCAAAAACACTTCACTTTATTATAATACTATATATTTTGAAAATTTTATAAAGGAATAATATGTTATAAAACTTCTATCTTGAAAGTATTTATTAAATTTGGGGGCTGTTGCTGTTGCTGGTTTTTTTTTTATCTTACTCTAAAGGACTATTACACAAATTTTCTATAGTCTCTTTTCTAATTTTCAAGCCAATCTCTATGCACCATCACCTTTGAAGGATTTGGTTGCTGAGATCTTTTTTGAAGACTAGCGACAGAAAAAAATTTGGGCACTGGAGGCGGGCCTGGGTGGCTCAGTTGGTTAAGCATCAGTCTCTTGATTTCAGTTCAGGTCATGATGTCAGTGTCCTGGGATCGATCCCATCAGGCTCTGTGCTCAGCAAGGAGTCTGCTTGAGATTTTCTGTCTCCCTCTCCCTCTCGCTCTGCTCCTGCTCTCTCTCTCTCTCTCTCTCTCTCTCTCTCTCTCTCAGATAAATAAATAAATATTTTTAAAATTTTTTTTTAATGTGGACACTGTGTTTGACTGCAGACCCTGACCCCTTCTATACCAGCCCTAGTAGTTTATCCAACCCCCTCCAATATTTCTCCATGCCCCTCTGGGTGTAAGAAAATAGTCAGAGAGAGGATAGTAGAGGGAAGGGAGAAGTCAAGTTGCCTGACAGTATTCAGGGCCAACTTGAGATCAGTGCAATGAAATGAAGCTGACACTACTTCTCATGATTATGTGCTTTTTCCCACCCACAGTCAGCTGCTCACATCTAGGCAGAGTCAGGAGAGAGCTGGATTTAACCAGAGTTTGGATTTGGCTGAAGTATAACCTTGGAAGAGTAGGTCAGGGGAATTGAGTCTGTGCACAACAGATCACAGTGAATGTAATAACTGTAATCACTGCTTACAGATGATGCCATCGCTGTCCTTGCATCTGTCCATGGCCAGAATCAACATTAGTTTCAGAGGATTTATGTCTATGCCCCTGAAACAGAAGTCATCCTTCCACTTTTAAAATTAAATATCCCTTTTTGTAGGAAGGAAAGGAGGAAAGTGGTGCTTGTGTTAGCAGTGAGCACGGATTTGTTTGTATTCTTTATGTAATTTACATAAATAAACTTTTACAAATAAATCTCACATGTAATTCACATAAAAATAAGATTTTTATTGCAAAGTCCTTTTTTTAGATGAGAATTGAGTCACATAAAGTAACAGGCCCATTAGTCAAGGTGACTTGACCGCTCTGTAGCAAGCTTCTTGGCAGAGAGGGGCAAGGAGTCAGTGCCGGAAGTCAATGGAAACCCCAGTCCCATCCCTTGTTTCACAAAACCCCTATTTGTTTTTAATTTCAAAGTAAATAAGTCAATTAAACAGGCCAAGATAATGTCACCTTTTATGTTTGAGAACAATGCTGCTGTAAATCATGTTGTTTAAGGTCATCCCAATGGTTAGATTGTTGCCCAGTTTTTATTTAGTGTCCCATTTGCCCCTCATCGGCAGTTTCCAGTAATAAGACACGGCATTTACTCTTTAAATGAGACACCTGTTGGTGTCAACTCCTCAAGAAAGACACTAGTCAATCCAATGGCAACATAAGCACAGAATGAAAAACACTTTAATCTATCAAGTGGGGAAGGGAACTCAATTGTATTACTCAAAAAGAATTTCAGTTTTCAGATTAAATCTACTAATGCACAAAAGAGAAAAATAAAAAAGGTTGTAAAATCTGAAGGGACCTATGATCTTTTAACAATTGAAAGAGAGATAGCTCAAAGGAAATCATCAGTAAGGACTGGATAAAAGGAGGATTTACAGTTTCACTCAGAATTTCAGCACAGGCATTTGCCAAAAACAAAAATCTCTCCTAGGAAAAAAATGAAAGTATATCAGAACAAAATATTCAGGTGGTTCCTAAAAGTGGTATTAGATAACTATTTAAAATTGAACTTACTAGTGACTTCAGTCAAATACCTAATCACATATTTTTACTTTTTTCCCTTTGAAATACTCCTGCCAGGGAAGATAGTACTATTCCAGATATATGGATTGGCTAAAATACTTTAGAACAAGGATTGGCTAACCCACCTCGTCTTTCATATGACCTGTGAACTAGTTTTTACAGTTTTAAATGTTTTCAACAATTTCTTTAAGAAATTTTTGTGACACGTGGAAATCATATAAAATTAGACATTGGTGCCCATCAGAGAAGTTTTATTAGAACACATGTTTATACATGTCACACGGCACAGACCAGCAAATGCTTTCCTCAAAGGGTGAGACAAGAAATAGGTTAGGCTTTCCAAGGCATACTATCCCTGGCACAACTATCTGCCCTTGTAGCATAAAGGCAGATGTAGACAACACAGAAATGAATGGGTGGGGCTGTTTGCCAGGATAACCAACTGGATTTACAAAAGCAGATGGCGAGCAGAATTTGTCCTATGGGCCTGTTTGCCAACTCCTGGTCTACACCTACTTTTGCACTACCATTGGTGTAGTTTAGTAGGCGCAGCAGAGACCATATGGCCTGCAAAACCTGAAATTTTCTATCTGGCCTTTTAAGGGAAAAGTCTGTCAACCCCTATCCTAGAATATAAGGGAGATCGGGGACCTTGTCTTTCTGGCCTATGACAATATTCCCAGAATTTAGACCAGTCCCTGGCACATAGTAGGCACTTGTAATTACTTGGTAAGTGAATGAACAAATGACTGGAGGAACAAATACACATGAACTTGATGTGCCTGAAAACTTACTGTCCCATCATGCAGCCCATTCCTTTCTGGAACAGCCCAGTGTACTGCTCTGTAGTGAAGTTGAAATGTGTGTCTAACTTCCACCCAAGAGCCCAATTATGGATCCCTTCATTACTTATAAAATCCTAGTCTGTCTGAATGGATAAAGAAGATGTGGTCTATGTATACAGTGGAATATTCCTCAGCCATTAAAAACGACAAATACCCACCATTTGCTTCGACGTGGATGGAACTGGAGGGTATTATGCTGAGTGAAATAAGTCAATCGGAGAAGGACAAACATTATATGGTCTCATTCATTTGGGGAATATAAAAAATAGTGAAAGGGAATAAAGGGGAAAGGAGAAAAAATGAGTGGGAAATATCAGAAAGGGAGACAGAACTCTAGGAACAGAACAAGGGGTGGGGGAAAGGGAGGTGGGTGGGGGTGGGGGTGACGGGCACTGAGGGGGGCACTTGATGGGATGAGCACTGGGTGTTATTCTATATGTTGGCAAATTGAACACCAATAAAAATAAATTAACAATAAGTAAATAAATAAATAAATAAATAAATAAAATCAATTTAGAGAAGAAAGGAAAAAAAAATCCTAATCTGTCTTCTACCTGCAACTTCTTCAAATATTTGAAGATGATTTTCACATCCCTTAACTGTCTCTTTAGACTGAATTATCTAAAGAGTATCTGTAAGGCGCCATCCCACGATATGATTTTTGAGTTCCTTAGAAGATCAGGGCCCCCAGTGAAGATTAATAATCCACAAATGCCTTGTTTTCAAAAACCGAACCATGAGATTAGGAACAAAGGGTCAGTGCAGCCAAAATCTGCTCATGTGCTACTTTGTCACTGCCATGCACGTGGCAACCTTATTCCTCTTCAAATGCCCAGTAAATGATTTGCCATGAGTTTTAAAGGATTTTTTTAAAGATTTTATTTATTTATTCATGAGAGACCCAGAGAGAGAGGCAGAGACACAGGCAGAAGGAGAAGCAGGCTCCATGCAGGGAGCCCAACGTGGGACTCGATCCCAGGACCCCAGGGTCACGACCTGAGCTAAAGGCAAACGCTCAACCATGAGCCACCCAGGCGTCCCTAAAGTATTCTCATCACACAAAGAGCTTACCACACACACATTAGAGAACTCCTCATCTCAGTTTTATTATTTTTATCCTATCTAAAAAGTTATCTATAAACCATAGATACAAAATTATGCTTAAATAACTGATTTTATTCAGCAAATTTGTTTCTTAAACAAGTCATGTGCACTTAAAATGTGACAAATAGCAAATAAGGATAACTTTTGGTTATCCTTAATTTTCTCATTAGCATTCGTACAAGAACCACTTCTTACAGAAACGCGTTATGCACCCTGTGGTTGCCTTGGTTTTAGTTCCAGTCTTTAGAAACACTCAGCCTATTTTTAGTTGCATTCCAGATCCTATAGCTACATTCAGGGGCTTACTTCCTCATTTATATCACTCTCCTAATCTCCTCTCCCCCGAGGCTCTCCCATGACCGAGGACAATTTTAAGCCACTGTGCTCTGTCCTATTACAGTGAATTGAGACAGATAATAGCGTTTCTTTCTTTTTTTTTTTTTTTTGATAATAGCATTTCTAAGATAATGAGACATCTGTAATATAATTTTGCTGTTAATCAATGTATCTTTTACAGCAGATGGGCCATTATGCAATATAATTAACCAAGACATATTGAAAAACCCAAATATCACTCTCTCACCTAGAGAGCTAGAGGGAATTGCAGGAGATTGTTTGACTCTAATGGAATCTGATGGACCCCAACTATAGTCTCTGGGCCCCTCGTAAACAGAGATTCTCATAGTTTGATTCTACTTCCAGGAGAGGATGCTCAAGCGTTTTTCAGGTTCTCTTCCTCTACTGGGAGAGAAGCAAAGAGGGCATTTACCCTGAATGGCTTTGATCTTGGAAACTCATTAAGAAGTGCTCTACAGAGGGACACCTGGGTGCCTCAGTGGTTGAGCATCTGTCTTTGGCTCAGAGCGTGATCCCAGGGTCCCAGGGTCGAGTCCCACATCAGGCTCCCCTCGAGGAACCTGCTTCTCCCTCTGCCTGTGTCTCTGGCTCTTCCTGTGTGTCTCTCATGGATAAACAAATCTTTAAAAAAAGAAGAAGAAGATAAAGAGCTCTACGGAAATAGACTGCAGGGCTAGTGATTATGTTCCCACTTCCCTCACTTAGAAACACTTTCCCAAAAACTCAAGAAAAACAGATTGCAGCTTCAGGCCACTAGCGAGAGTGGTGGGAAGAATGAAGACATTGGATGGAGAAACACCTGAAGCTGAACCCTCCGTCTGCCACTTGCTAGCTCTGCCAACATCTGGGGAAGTTTCTGTGTTACTCTGGGTCTCAGCTGCTGCTTCTGACACAGGACCACCTACCTTGCAGGGCTACTGTGAGGATAAAGTGACGGAAGCTTGTAAGACACCTGATTCACCCAACACAGGTGCCCAGCAAGTGTCAGTTCCCTTCATTGCCAACGAATGTGGAATGATCCCCTTCTCTGGGTTCTACTGAGAACAAAAATAAAGAATAGGGAGAGGCTTCCTAAGACATAGGATTTTCTGTGCTAATATCTTGAGTAAACCAGGACACATTATTCAAAGGGCTGCATTTGGGGGCGCCTGAGTGGCTCAGTCGGTTAAGCATCTGCTCAGGTCATGATCAGCTCAGGTCATGATCTCAGGGTCCTGGGATTGAGTCCTGTATCTGGCTCCCTGCTCAGCGGGAAGTCTGCTCTTCCCTCTCCCTCTGCAGCTCCCCCTGCTTGTGCTCTCTCTCTAATTAATAAATAAAACCAAATGAATGAGAACATATAATGTTTGTCCTTCTCCGACTGACTTACTTCACTCAGCATAATACCCTCCAGTTCCATCCACGTTGAAGCAAATCGTGGGTATTTGTCATTTCTAATGGCTGAGGAATATTCCATTGTATACATAAACCACATCTTCTTTATCCATTCATCTTTCGTTGGACACCAAGGCTCCTTCCACAGTTTGGCTATCGTGGCCATTGCTGCTATAAACATCGGGGTGCAGGTGTCCCGGCGTTTCATTGAATTTGTATCTTTGGGGTAAATCCCCAACAGTGCAATTGCTGGGTCGTAGGGCAGGTCTATTTTTAACTCTTTGAGGAACCTCCACACAGTTTTCCAGAGTGGCTGCACCAGGTCACATTCCCACCAACAGTGTAAGAGGGTTCCCTTTTCTCCGCATCCTCTCCAACATTTGTGTTCTCATTCATTTGGGGAATATAAATAATAGTGAAAGGGAATAGAAGGGAAGGGAGAAGAAATGTGTGGGAAATATCAGAAAGGGAGACAGAACGTAAAGACTGCTAACTCTGGGAAACGAACTAGGGGTGGTAGAAGGGGAGGAGGGCGGGGGGTGGAAGTGAATGGGTGACGGGCACTGGGGGTTATTCTGTATGTTAGTAAATTGAACACCAATAAAAATAAATCTAAATAAATAAATAAATAAATAAATAAATAAATAAATAAATAAAACCTTAAAAAAAAAAAAAAAGACAAAGGCCACGTGTGATAAACTATTCCAAGTTTTAAATACAGGACTATTTGTTCCTTCCTGATGTTGTGAATAATGCTTTCTGTTGGCCTGTGGAGTAGAGTTGAAAACTAAGTATTCATTATTCTGATCATTTGATTTTGATCTCACTTAATAGAAGATGATAACTGCTTTTAGAGTAGTGATTCTTAATGGGGGGCAGTTTTGCCTCCCAGGGCACATTGGGTAATTCTGGAAACATTTTGTTATCACAACTAGGAGAGTGGGAGGGGGTGACTGGCACTGAGTGTGTAGAAGCTAGGGATGCTGAACAGGCAACAGTGCATAGGACAGCCCTTCGTCTCCCCTCCCCCCCCCACCCAACACAACAAAAGAATTAGGTACTCCAAACACCACTAGCACCAAGGCTGAGAAACCTCCTTTCTTCAGGCTAAATAACCCCATCCCCTTCACATTTCTTCGTAAATATACATACAGAGAGCTCATACACAAAAAACTAACGTGGTATGCCCCCACATCTCCCACCATCAGCACTTCACTTTCCTACAGCTCAGTGATTGCGATAACATATGCGTGTTTTAGAATTTGCAAAGTGCTTATATGCAATATCTCACTTAACTCTGACAACAACATCGCGAGCAATCTATGATTAAGAATTCTCAGTATACAGATGTAGAGACCTTTTATCCAAGACCATACTTTTAAGGACTGAGCAAGGTTCAAATCAGACTTTTGACCCTAAATCTCACATGCTTTCCGCTGCCTCCTGCCTCACTTGGCCTCATTCTGAGCAATGCTATTCTCAGTGGGAAAGACCCACAAAGGCAATGGATCCCCACAGAGGATGCAAATGAAAATCACCCAGGGAGATTTTTAAAACACAGGCTGATGGCCCATAAAATCTATTGTTATCTGAATCCCTAAGGACAGTGCCAAGACTTGTATATTTCCCAAGAGCACCCCACGCGTGTTATTTCTTGTGTGTTTTCTTGTTCTGAACACAAATCAAGTAATAATAATCCAGGAGCATTTGTGTGTTAGCATTCCATAACCCCCACCGCCACAAAGAAAGTGAATTTCTAATGGCAATTCAGACATCAGGGAGCCTTGAGTATGGTGGAAATAGTTTTGTGTTAGTCAAGGTTTTTGACTACTCCAAATTGACTGCTATTTTACCTACTTTTCAGACTTTTTTTTTATTCTAGGCCAAAACAATTTTTTAAATGGGGCTATATTTGTTGTTTTTTTCTGCATATCAACTATATCTTTCACATAACATTATACACAATAAATTTCATAACAAGAAACCTAATACATTAAAAAGCAAGACGCTGGTAAGAAAAGTCCATTAAAGGCCCAATTAACATGGAAGGTGGCGGGATGGTTATTCTACAGCTCCTGTGTCTGTACTTCAGGTCCCTCCAGGACCACTTGTCACTTTTCAATTTCATTTACGTGGCTAACTCACACGTGGCCCTCTACCTGGTCTTTTTTTCTTTTTAAATCATAATCCCCCCCAAATGGCCAAATTTAGGTTTATAATGGTCTCTACAGATTGCTTATTCAATATTCAAGTACCTTGTTACACAGTATTCTTTCTGTGATCCAGCAGCATGGGCAATCCCTGAGCACCTGTCAGAAATGCAGAATCTACATTTTTTTAAAGATTTTATTTATTTGTTCATGAGAGACACAGATTGGGGCAGAGACATAGGCAGAGGGAGAAGCAGGCTCCCTGTGGTCCCTGCAGGACCCTGGGCTCACCACCTGAGCCAAAGGCAGATACTCAACCACTGAGTCACCCAAGTGCCTCAGAATCTACACTTTAACACAGTCACTAGGGATGTACATTCAAGTCAGAGGAGCACTGTTCTAGTGGGTTTTCAGTCCATGGAAAGGGGCTTCCCTAATCCACTCATGCTAATTCTAATAGCTCAACTATTCTGAATCAGAAACCCTGGGGGTGGGGCCCAGCACTCTGTTTTAAGAAGCCCTTCGAATGATTCTTGCTGGATATGGTAATGGTGAAGCTGGTACTCCACAAGAGGAGAAGAGGACAAGGCTTGGAAGAGGTTTTATTATCCTCACAGATCCCATACAGAGCCACCGCACACCATGCAGGGTCACAGGGGAAAAGACTAGGTGGTCAGGAGGCAGGTAAAATATATGATTCATGCCTTTTTAAAGAATAAAAATGTATTTAGCAGAATATATTTTTCAAAATATTTCCCACTCCACATATTCTTCTCCATGGTGACCTTGTCATCTCCCAATTAAAGATGGCATCTAATTACCCTCTTTTGACATTGGACATTGGGGCTGGACATTGTAATTTGTTTGACCAATAGACCATCATGGAAGTAATATTCTTGGACTTCCAACACTAGTTCATAAAAAGCTTGGAGGTTCTGCTTGAGCCTCATGAAATGCTCTGTTCTAAGCCACTTCCCACTTGAATCAGAGCCACCGTGCTGGGAGAAGCCCAAGTGACACAGAGAGGCTATATGTAGGTTCTCTGGTTCACAGCCTCAGTTGAGCTCCCAGCTAACACCACCATCAGCATTCTCAACCACATGCAGGAGTCAACTGAGATCACTGGCCCAGCATAGTCTTAGGGTGACTGCAGCCCCAGCTGACATCTGACTGTAACTGCATGAGTGACTCCAAGTGAAACCTTGCCAGCTCAACCCAGTCCATCCACAGAACTAAGAGAGTATATATAGCCCCTGACTTTTGAGGTGCTTTTGAGCAACAATAACTATCTGGAACAATGGAATGTAAGAAAATATCTCCAAATGGAAAAAAGTGTGGTATTAGTGAGTTAATAGTAAATAAGAGTTGATTGAAAGGGTACAGGGTAGGCAGAGAGCAGGGAAGATCAGGAGCACAAAAGAAGAAAATAAAAGCATTTAAACAATGTCAGAACAGGAATATATTGTCTCCTTTAGAGAATCAATGAGATATATGGCCATTACAAGTTCAAGTTAAGTTTAGAAGGACAAAAAGTACATAAGTCTAGTCTGTAGTAAACCTATTTGCTGATAGTAAATTGTCTGAAATTACCAGAAAACCAGATATTTAAGAATAAAGAAATGTTAAGAATGCAGTTGAAAAAGAAAATATTTTCTAAGTAAAATTATGAGTAGACAAATGAATATTTCTATTCCTACAGAGCTCTACCTACTTTGAAACCTGGAGCATGGGGGATCCCTGGGTGGGTCAGCGGTTTGGCGTCTGCCCATGGCCCAGGGCGTGATCCTGGAGTCCCGGGACCAAGTCCCACATCGGGCTCCTTGCATGGAGCCTCCTTCTCCCTCTACCTGTATCTCTGCCCCTCTCTCTCTCTCTCTCTCTCTCTCTCTCATAAATAAATAAAATCTTAAAAAAAATAAACCTGGAGTAAAGATTCTGTGACCATAAATACTGCATCAGAAAATTAGTGAAGACCATACAGCCCCTTTGGCAATGATTTCTAGAGGACAGTTTTCCAGGTGGACAGGTAAACAAGAACATTTCCAAATGTCAGTTCTTTACTCCGCTGGATAAATACAGCACTGTATCAGAAACTCAAGCTGTGACCCTCTCTTTTCATATTTAGTATTCTTTCAAAAAAATAATGATTCTGAAATTGGATTTGGATGACAATTGCTTTTGAATCAAAACACACACAAAAAAGAATATTGCACAGTGTATTCTTGTCCCAATTTTTATCATGAAACACTGATTCCATAGTGGTTTTCACCATCAAAATATAATTTTATTACATTAGAGCCAACTTGCAAAACATATAAAGCACAGATGAATGTTATTTCAAGGTGCCATTTCGTGATCCAACTTCCCTTTTCCAATTCTTGAATTAATCTCCAAACACTGGTCCACGTATAACAATTGTTTGGCACACATGCTGCTACTCTCCTCTATCTGTGTTAGGAATCACTAATCAATTTTGGCTTTTCTTCTCTCTAAGCAGGGCACAACCTCAGAATTCTTCTCAACACACAATGACCCAGGCTACTACCAGTCAATCAGAAGAAAACTTTTTGTTTCCTTGAATTTCCCACCTTGATGTTGAATCAGGATAATTATCTCTCTATATATAACTATATTTATCTTCATTACTAGCTTTCTAAATTTGGTGGGAAGAAGAAGAAGAGAATCTCCTTACTGACTATATGCTGTGAGATATTATTTTATAGAAAGAATTTTTGTTTTGTATAATAACTGATTTCCCTTTTAAAAACTGCAAACTCTCATGTTACCATATATCATGTGATCCGGACCCCATGGCAGTTAAGATCAAAATGGTGATTCTTCATAACAAACATCAGAAATGTTCTTATTTTTAAATTTTTTTCAACTCATGTAAAAAAGATTGCTGGAGAATTTCTGGAGGATTTCTGGAGAATTTGAAAAATAATAATAAATATTACTTTTTAGAGACATGCATTAACTGGCACTGTACTGTCTAGAACTTCCATGGCAAGAGTCTGGGATGATTTTTCAACCCATAGAATCCATCCAGAGAGCTACACAAGTCTGTCACTAGGGTCAGCTCATAACCCTAGTTGAGTAAATAGGTATATTCAAAGTGGACCTGGGCAAATTAATCAATACAGGGCAAAAAGTAGCCATTTTTTTTTCAGTTATTATTTTTAAGGTACTTTGCTAGTCATCATGGAGAATAGGAGGTATTAAAGTGAGTTTTTCACTACTTTAGTTGGTAATAAATTGAAGAAGTTAAACAATTATCTAAGCAGCATGGTGATAAATAGTATAAGCCCAGGGGCCCCAGTTATTTTCCACAAGGACTGAATTTTTACCTTCTGAAAGTCTCAAGAGAAGCCAAGAGTGATGACAAGAGCCCTGGTACTCGCAACCTACAAGGTCAATGTGTTTCAAATATAGAATCTGTCTGGACCAAGGGAGAGAACATAGAAGACTCCTAACTCTGGGAAACGAAGTAGGGGTGGTGGAAGGGGAGGAGGGCTGGGGGGTGGGGGTGACTGGGTGGCGGGCACTGAGAGGGGGCACTTGACGGGATGAGCACTAGGTATTATTCTGTATGTTGGCAAATTGAACACCAATAAAAAATAAATTTATTATTTAAAAAAAAGAATCTGTCTGGATTGCTACTAAACTCTACTTGGACAAGAGTGAGGTGACTGAGCATCTCTAAGCATTAGTTTTCTCATTGGTAAAATTGAAATAATATTAATAGTCACCTCATAGGACTGCTACAAGATGAACTATGATAGGGGAGCCTGGCTGGCTCAGTCAGTAGAGCATGCAACTCTTAATCTTAGAGTTGTAGGTTTGAGCTCCACATTGGTGTAGAGATTACTTAAAAATTAAAAAATATATATAAAGATGAAATAAGATAATGTATGAAAGAGGTTAGCATGGAGCCCATCATGGAGTGGGTGCTCAATAAATGTTTTATTATCATATCAGCATTATACTGCCAGATGCTCCAGCAAATTGCACATGTTGAAATGGGAATGTCATGGAGGACAGTATTCTTACAACTGTAATTGGTTTGGAGGTTGACCTCTCAGCTGTTTGATAATCATCTATAGATAGTCAATTCCATAAATGTAGACAAAAACCAATGTGACCTGATGTAATCAAGAGCAGTTTTATGCTGGAAATAGCACTTTCACTGTGCCTTAACTAATGTGTAGACACAGGATAGGTAGAGAAGAAAATACAAGCAAGAATACCTTGGGGTACAAGGTGTCTGGAAAACAGGTCATGCATTTGTAACTCCAGAACCTTCTGGAGCCATCAGAGTGAAAAAGGCTTGGGTGAGTTGCCCTGGCTGCTGCCAACACCTATCTGGCCCACAGCAGAAGAGGCAATCAAAGAGCATACGGGGGCAGAGGGGGTTTGGATCATTACAATACATAAGTGACTTGGCACATAGGCAATAGGCCTTCAACCTTAGTTACACACTCTTGAGAGTGTGTGAGCTCAAAATACGAAACAATGAGCAAATCTAAAAATCAACATTCACTAAGAATCTACCAAGGAAGAGACCAAGAAAAATAAAACATACTCCATTCACTCAAGTTTTCTACAATCTACTTAGAGGCCCAATATACAGGTGCACAAGGTGGCACCCAGATTTTGTTACCAGGTAAAAGTGCAATAAAAATTCAGGAAGGAAAGAAATTATCCCAGGCTGGGGTAGTCATTGGAGGATCCATAGAAAAGGTAGGATTTCAGGTGTGCCAGGAAGGAATACACTAGGCTTTGTTTAGGCCAAAAGGAAAGCCAGTTTGGTGCAGGCACAGGTATAGTGTATCAGTAAGAAATGCAGCTTCAATGTCACAGAAGGTAAAGGCAGGAGAGCTATCAGATAGAAGACAGCATAAATGAGGGGAGGGAAGTATAAAGAATCTGAAGGAAAAACCAACTCATGTCTAGATGCTTTATAGGAACCATCTCATTTAACTTAAAAAAATTCTGGGATGTCTGGGTGGCTCAGTGGTTGAGCATCTGCCTTTGGCTGGGGGTGTGATCCCAGAGTTCCGGGCTCCTTGTGGGGAGCCTGCTTCTCCCTCTGCCTATGTCTCTGCCTCTCTCTCTCTGTCTCTCATGAATAAATAAATAAAATCTTTTTAAAAATAATAACTTACTAAAATTCTGTGAAATAGCATCATTTGGGGCTCTCTAAGAATACCCTCAGATTCAACCACATATAAACCACATCATTAGTTTAAACTACCTGGTGTGGCTCAAAGCCTCAGGTAAACAAAAAGGCTTTTAATAAGCAGGATTTTCTGGGGCACTTGGGTGGCTCAGTGGTTGAGCGTCTGCCTTTGGCTCAGGTCATGATCCCAGGGTCCTGGGATCGAGTCCTGCATTGGGCTCCCCGCATAGAGTCCGCTTCTCCCTCTGCCTATGTCTCTGCCTCTCTCTGTGTGTCTGTCAGGATTAAATAAGAAAAAAAATTTTAAGTAAGCAGGATTTTCTAAGAGCCTAGAGATTATTTCTAAGAGGTCAGGCAAGGGCCCCACCTTTCTCTGAAATGTTCAGGGTTTGGACAATGTAAACCTGTTGAGCTAATCCTTCCCTGAACAAATAGATATTATCTTATAGTTAAGCAAATGGATTCTCTGAAAGGTTAGGTTACTTTTGCAATATCTAGTGGATATAAATCTGTACCCAGGATTCAAGTCTACTTTTGTTTGGATCCAAAATCTGCCCTTTCCACTATAACACACTGCTTCCTCCACAGGACACTGAAAGTCAAACAGGTAATCAGATATACTTCTGAAAAAATCCTGGTGTCAATACAATTCTAAAGCAAGGAAATGGCACATGGAAATCAGCGTTCTATGAGGGCTTCAGAGGTACTCTTCAACACTAAGGGGGAAAAATGATTTGCAAAAGGGAAGAGGAAAAACAGTTACCAGCTAAGAGATGTTTGCAGCAATCCAGGTATACCAAAGAAGGGATATGCAAGACATTTCCAAGAAAAGAAATCACAGGGCTTCGCTAAAGACTGGATACTGGGATTTGCCATGACACGGATGCAGCTAGAGTGGATGATGCTTAGTGAAACAAGTCAGAGAAAAACATATACCATATGATTTTGCTCATATGCGGAATTTAAGAAATAAAACAGATGAACTTTGGGGAAAGGGGACAAAAAGAGAAGGAAGCAAACCATAGAGGACAAACTGAGGGCTGCTGGAGGGGAGGTTGGTGGGGAATGGGTTAAACGGGTGATGAGCATTAAGACTTATTCCTCAGCCCTAAAGGTAAGATACTGGAGGAGACATTCACCAATGACCAAGGCACTGGTAGTGTTATTTCCATGTGAAAAAAAATGTTCTAATTCATAGCAATCCTGAAACCCAGTACAGAAAATAAAATCAACCACAGGAGGTTGCACATCTATTAAATTATAAAACTATATTCTTTCCTCATCCTTCTCTGGCAGGGTCACATCTCAGAATGAAGTCAGTGGTAGGCAGTAGTAGTAGTAGTGACACTTCTAGGTGAGTGACTATTTTTGCGTTGAAGCACGTTGTACAGTGATCTAAGGAACCCAAGTTATTCTGGAATAAAAAATACAACTTCGACCCAATCTGTTTACATAGGAGGAGATAGTTTGCAGCCAGGAAATGCCCCTATTAGACACCCCCTTGCTTTCTCTGCCAGGCTAGTCATTACCTTGCTCTGCGGCATCCTGCGCAGTGATCTGAGGGCTCTCGCTGAAGAAAATCTCTGACTTATAAATCTATAAATATGGGACCAGAGAGTTTATCATATCCAGGAAATGTCATGAGAGTAGTTATTACAGGAACTATTGGCCCTCTGGGAAATTGCAGGATTTCTTGGATTCAATTTCTGAATATGAGCCAGAGACAGATCCAAACCAAGCAATATGGATTGGTGACTAGAGAAAGACTCACTAACCCTTCTTCCCTGAGAATATTTTTACCAAAAGGCCCCAATGATTTTGATGATTTGTCTTACCACGTATAGTTCAGTTTCTTAAATACAGAGCATAGCAATTACCCTGTTCTACCGAACACATCACTGAAAGTGAGTCAGAATTCACATTCTTCTGCAACAACCCCTGCAAGATAAGATGTAGATTTTAAGGGTCTGCCTGCTTATTCCTTCTACCTCCTTCCTGGTCCTACCCCCCAGACGCACCATGAGTCAAGCCACTAAAAACTCCGTCGTCTCATTTGAGTCCTTGCACAAGCTGTTCCCATTGCCTGGAGTGTCTTGGCAGGCCTCCAGCTTTTTTGAGAGGCTAATTCTTACTCATCCTTCAGAATTTCGCTCAGAGCCACTGCTCCAGACTGTCTTCTCTGGGCTCCCAGCTCCCATCTGAGAGGTCATTCCCCTTCTGTGCTCTCCAGGCAATCTGTGCTCACCTCTCCCACAGCACTGATACTGAACCAGCCCCATGTCCAGTACTACCACCAGACCATGATTTCTCTGAAATGAACCATGGTATCTACTCCTCTGAGGTCCCCAGGATACCATACAGGTAATATTTAGCACCTAACAGTCGCTAATAAGGGCTATGAAATGAATATATGGATACATACAATTCAATACCTTTAAAGCCACAATCTGTTACTGGAAAATATTGGGAGCCCAAATAGACACGTCATAATGAGGTGGGATCCAAGTACCATATTGGCTTCTACGAAAGATTTCTCTGCTTCCAATCTTGTCCTCACCATCCATTTGGACTCTGCCACAGAATACTCTCTCTGAACAAAAGCCATCCTGTGCATGGTCCTTCATGATCTGGCCTGGATTACTTTTCTGGTTTTGCCCCTCCCCCGATATCCCACTATGGCCTTATTAGTCCACTTGCAGTTCTCAGGGCACATCATGACCGCTCCTTCACAGTGCCCACTCACAGGAAGCACTTGGTCATGGTTTGTTTAACAAGGAGAGAAGGCCAAGCATGTTGTAACGTACTAAAGCTCATAGATTGCAACCGAGGGGGAAAATCTTAGCTACATTTGGGTTTAATAACGTACTATATACTAGGCACTGAGTTAAGTACCATGATAACAAAGGTGAATAAAGCATGTTCCCTGTCCTCACAGAATTTACTGAATAATGGGGTAAAAAAGACACATAAATGGATCATTTATTTTTAATGATGAATGCAATAAAATAAATTGACTATAATAAAATTATGCACAGTTCAGAAAAGACTTCATAGAGAAGAAGATTCTTGGGCAAGTCTTGAAGGATGAATAAGTCTATCAGTTTAAGAAAGGGTGCCTCAGAGGGCACTTGGGTGGCTCAGCTGGTTAAGCATCTGACTCTTAATTTCAGCTCAGGTCATGATCTCAGGGTCCTGGGATTGAGCCCCACGTTGGGCTCCATGCAGAGCGTGGAGCCTACTTAAGACTCTCTTTCTCCCTCTCCTTCTACCCCTCCCTCAACTCGTGTGCTTTTTCTGTCTATATTAAAAAAAAAGAAAGAAAGAAAGAAAGAAAGAAAGAAAGAAAGAAAGAAAGAAAGAAAGAAAGAAAGAAAGAAAGAAAGAAAGGTGTCTCAGGCAAAAGCAATCAAAGGCATAGGGCCATGAAACAATATGGCATAAAAGCTATGAGTGACATAAGCAAAGGATGATGGTGGCCTGAACTAGAGCAATTGTAACAGACATGGAGGGGAAGGGATCATTTCAGGAAGTAGATATAAACAGCATCCTTGCTGATGATAGAATGGTGAGGGGTGGAGGGGGAAAAGTAGCAAGATGGTGGAGAAGGAGCAGGTATGGAGTGGGGTGGGAGAGGAAAAGAATTCCAGTTCCAACATGTAGACTTCAGATGCCTGGGAGACATCAAGTCACCATGAGCAGTAGATAGTTGATATCCAAGCAGACATGCTGCTGGCAATTTGCTATACAACCCAGGTTCTTATCATCAGAGTAAGAAACCTAAAGTGGTAAGAGGAAATGAGACTGCTCCGGAGAGCACATACAGAAGCAGCAGCAAAGACCCAAAGACACAGCTCCGAGTCACAGAGAAAAGCAAAGAAGGACCAGCCCAGGAAGACAATCGAAGGAAGTAGGAAGAAACTGCATGACCAGAGGTGACCAGTTCATGAAAGTCAAGGGCATAGACTTCAAAGAAAAAGAAACCAAGAGTGAAAATTGCAGTAGAGTAGTCCAAAAAAGATAAGAACAAGAAAATAATCACAGGGCTTGGCAAGGTGAATGCCATTGGGCTGATGCTTATGTTGGAAGAGTCGGTGGAATGATGGGGGCTGATGCCAAATTGCAGGTGAGGAAGGGGAGGCAGTGTGCGCACGATGACCCTGAAGGACGCCTGAATGGGATAAGAAGAAAAGAAATAGGGTAATAGGGGAGGTGGGCAGGCAGGTGGGTCCTGCCGGTGGTGCTTCTGTGGTCACGGGGAAAATTATATTAGGAAGGAGTGATGAGAATATGGGGACCTGGGGAGGTCCCTAAAATGCCCTAAAAATGCCCTCCCTAAAAATGCCCTCCTCGCTGCCTTGTATTCCATGTCCTACGTGCCCCCTCAGTCTCAGCCCCGTGCCCAACACACAGGCGTCCGATGTCTGCTCGGTGGGCAGGTGAGCCATGAAGCAATATCCCCCAGGGAGCCCGCAGAAAGCGATCAAGGGACTAGTGGGAGACACTCAACCACAAGAGAGACACTTAATTCTCTGAAACAGAAAGATATGAAGGAAAATAGATTTTCATGCCAGAACTTTCTTACATTAATTTTGTGGACTGGCAAATACAAGTATTTGAAATCTGCTAATTAATTGTCAGGAGTTACTATTTTATTTACTGTTTCAGGATTTCTCAAATAGACATTTTCAGGATGGTAAAATATATTCTTCCCAGACTTCTGGTCTATTTTTCTAGCATATCATTCCGTAAAAAACATTAAGCCCCTTACGAACATGAACCTTGACTTTTTTTTTTTTTAAGATTTTACTTTTAAGTAATCTCTACATCTGACATGGGGCTTGAACTCACAACACCAAGATCCACAGTCACATGCTCCACCCACTGAACCTGCCAGGAACCTCTTCAGACTTAATTTTTTTTTTTTTTTTGAGTTCTGGCTTGCAACAACACTAAGAGGCAGGTACAGAGAGTTCCCACTTACTCCCTACACAATATACATATCCCACCTCCCCCAATTACCAACATCACCAGAATAGAACTTTTTTTTTTTTTCAGAATGGAACATTTTTAAACTAAGAATGCAGCTACACTGACACATCTTAATCACCCAAAGTCCATAGTTTACACTAGGGTTTGCTCTTGGTGGTGTACATTCTAGGAGTTTGGACAAATGTATAAGGACGTGTTCCATTGTTATAATATCACACAGAGTATTTTCACTGCCCTAAAAATCCTCTGTGCTGTTTATTCATTAATCTCCCTCTCCCCTCCCAGCAACTATTAATCGTCTTACTATATCCATAGTTCTGCCTTTTCCAGAATGTTCTATCGTTGGAATTCTAAAGCTTGTTATTTTTTCAAATTGGCTTCTTTCACGTAAGAACATGCATGTAAGGGACGCCTCAGTGGCTCAGCTGATTGGGTGTCTGACTCGATTTTGGCTCATGATCTCAGGGTCATGGGACTGAGCCCTAGTTAGGCTCTGCACTGAATGGTGAGAGTGGAGCCTGCTTGAAATTCTCTCCCTCCCTCCCACTCTGTCCCTGTCCCCAGCTTGTGCATTCTCTCTAATAATAATAATAATAATAATAATAATAATAATAATAAATAATATATGCATTTAAGTTTCCTCCATGTCTTTTCATAGCTTGATAGCTTGACTTTTGTTATCCCTTACAACACTTAGTCTCCTATACTGAATAAATGCTTCATGAATTTATTAATTAAATATTACTACAGTCAGAGTCAATGTGATCATATTGGTTTCAGAACTCTGGTAAAGTGGACTATATACTTCATATAGGAACTTCAAACGTCAGGACTATGTATAGGTTCGATAAGTCAGGAAGTCGTCAAAACATCACAGACGTGACTATGTAACACATTTGATACACATTTGCCTCAAAATGGTCATTGAATGAACTGAAAATGCTTCTGGAAAACACCTACATTTCTTCTCTTTCAGGTGCTCCACTACTAGCATTCAGGGCATGGCACCAAGAGAAAATGTTTTCAACTTTCTCAAATCTCTTACCATCCCCAGACCACAGCCCCCCTCCATGTGCCAAAACTTTCTGCCTCAAACTTTCTCCCACCTGCAGTCACCGAGCCAACATCTACTCATCCTTCAAGATCTGGTACCAATGTCACCTTATTTATAAAGCCCTTCCGAGCTCTGTGTCTCACCCTTCAGTGGCGATTCCTTTATTATGACCCTAATCTGTTGCATTATCATTATTAATCAGATGAGTTCAACCAAGTATTCCTTTTCATGTTTATACGCCAAATACCTGCTACACACAGTGGCTTGGTCCAAGGTGGGAGCTGTAGATGTGGCAAAAAGTGGTTGACTTTAGGTTATATTTTGAGGATAAAGCCAATAGGATATGATGATGTCAACTGGACGTGGTGCATAAAAGAAAGAGGAGCCAAGGCTGGCACTAAGGTTTTTACCTTGAGTGTCTAGAAGTGTGGAGTTCCTATTACCTGACATGGGGAAGACTATGGGAATAGCAGGGCAGGCATTCAGTTTTAAGTTGAGATGTCCAGTAAGCACCCAAGCGGAGAGGCAGTTGGATATATGAGTTGAAGGGGAAAGGTCTGTGCTCTATCAGCTTGGAAGTCGTCAGTATATAAATGTTATTTAAAGCCATAAGCGTAGGTGAAATCTCCAAGGCGTAAATATAAGTAAGCAAGAGAAGAGGCCCAAGGACTGAGTTGACACTCCAGCTCCAACATGGGTATTTTGACAGTCTCAAGTAGTGGCTTATGCAGCAGAAGATAAAGTTGGGGGAAACCAGGAGCGCAATGCTTGGTGTCCTGAAAATTACATAGGGAAATATTTCAAGGGGGAGAGTGTGATCTATCCCGGGGAGGTTCACTGGCTTTAGGAAAGCGGAGGTCACTGATACTCTTGGTTAAAAGGTTTCTGGAGTCATGGAAGTGGAAGCCTCATCAAAGTAAGGGCAGATGGCAGGAGGAGGAGAAGCCTCTGAGATACCATTATGCGGACAACTCTTTAAAGGAGTTTGGGTGTAAAGATGAGCAGAGAAATGACAGTAACTAGAGAGGAATCACCAAAGGTTTTAATTGGTTTTGGTATTTAAGGATGATTCCTATTGCAGAATGCTTAGTATTAATAAGAATGATCTAGCAGATAGGGGGAGAATTGATGAAGCATTAAGAAGAACCCGAATGAAGGGGTGCCTGAGTGGCTCAGTTGGGATCCAACTCTTGGTCTCAGCTCAGGTCATGATCTCAGGGTCATGGGATTGAGCTCCGAGTGAGGCTCCATGCTTCGCTTAGAGCCTGCCTAAGACTCTCTCTCTCCTCTCCCTCCACCCCTCCCCTTGCCCCCACTCTCATGCTATCTTTTGCGCTCTCTCTCTCTCTCAAAAAAAAAAAATCTTAAAAAAAAAGAAACCCTAAATGAAGTTCTAACTAATTACAGGGTAATTAATAGCCAGTGTCTTTGAGCAGCTGAGGATTGATGGGGATCCAGGAGACAAGTGAAGGGACAAGGCTTAGGGATGCAGACAGTAGCAGGACGGAGAGCAGGATGTGGGCAGGTGGGGATAGGTGAAGAAATTCTCTAATTCCTCCTATTTACTTAGTCAATAGGAAGCAGGGTCATCAGATGAGAGTGAGATGGAGGAGGTGATAAAAGTTTGAAGAGAGAGACAATGTGAAATAATTTTCTAAGACAATATTTCTCGGACTTTTTTTTTTTAAGCAGGCTCTACACCCAACGTGGAGCCCAGTGTGGGGCTTGGACTCACAACCCTGAGATCAAGAACCTGGGCTGAGATCAAAGTCGGATGCTTAGTCAGCTGAGCCACCCAGGCACCTCTTGAATTTTTTTCAATGCCAAGTACATTTACACCTCAGCCCAGCACACATGCACATGTAAATGTACCTATGACGAGGGATGAAGTAAGGGGATTGATTATAGGATGTCGAAGCTTGGAATCCAGGCCAGGTATGGCTGTCAAGTGAGGTCACGAGGGAGAGTGAGAGAAGGAGAAAAGCTGGTCAGGTCAGGGGCCTGAAGGTCTGGAGGGGTTGGAGAAGTGAAGACAGCGTCAGAGAGACGGAGCTAGAGAAACAGGCCATGGTGGGAGGGAAGAGGGTGCTTGAAAGTGACGTTAAGGGAGGAAAGTCATTTTTGGCCAACGCAGGGGCCAGTGTGACCGTGGGAGTGACGACTGAGGTACCGATAAAGGACAAGATCCCAGGAGAAAAGGAGTTTACGGAAGCAAGAGCATGGTGTGTTGAAAGAATCATTTATCTGGATACTGAAATAACCAAAATTTGTTACAGGAGTTTTAAGAAGATGATGGCAGTGAGCCAGGAGCTAAAAATATTCAAGAAACAAGGAGGAGGGACAGAAGTCAACGATGAGGCAAGCAGGGGTTGCAGAACAGTCTGATGACAAGGAGTTCAAGCTGGAGTTTTCAGGAGGCAGGAGACTGGTTGGCATGGTGATGGGGGGCCAGAGAGGCCTCCTGGGCCCCTGGCGAGAGGGCCTGGGAGGGAAACTGAGACAGGCAGGGAAGCAGGGTCCTCAGCTCTCCACTGAGCAAAAAAGTAAAAAGAATACTCAGAGGAGTGGACAGCCTATGAATTTTGCAGATGACAGCCCTTGAGCACAGCAACGTTTTCCAAAGTGGGAAGGGGCGAGAAGTGGGCCTGGCTCGCAGCCGTACAGAACCATACGACCATGAGCATCTAGATCAGTGGCTCAGGAAAGAAAGCCGAATAAATCAAACAACTTCATCCAAATACGCTGCACGTACATGAACGCCAGTCCTTTCTAACCACATGATAGAGAAAATTGCTTCGATTCTCTCTTTTCCTTTAGAAGCTGTCAGCACGGTTGACAGTTACATGACATTCTTTACCACCTCTGGCCTCTCATTCTCTTTTAAACAGATTTTTCTCATTCTTTAACACTCTCAGCTCTGTACTCAGAAATAAATGCACTGGATTTAACAATTTAGCTAAATTTCACAGAGGGGAAAACTTTTCACTTAATATTAGCTCAAAAACCAAATATCAATGTCAATGTGAGACAAGATTCCATCAAAATCCTAGAGGCGAACACAGGCAACACCCTTTTTGAACTCGGCCACAGTAACTTCTTGCAAGATCCATCCATGAAGGCAAGAGAAACAAAAGCAAAAATCAACTATTGGGACTTCATCAAAATAAGAAGCTCCTGCACAGCAAAAGATACTGTCAACAAAACTCAAAGACAACCTACAAAATGGGAGAAGAGATTTGCAAATGACGTATCAGATAAAGGGCTAGTATCCAAGATCTATAAAGAACTTATTAAACTCAACACCAAAGAAACAAACAATCCAATCCTGAAATTGGCAAAAAAAAAAAAAAAAAAGAACAGAAATCTCACAGAGGAAGACATAGACTTGGCCCACAAGCACTTGAGGAAATGCTCCGCATCACTGGCCATCAGGGAAATACAAATCAAAACCACAATGAGATACCACCTCACACCAGTGGGAATGGGGAAAATTAACAAGGCAGGAAACCACAAATGTTGGAGAGGATGTGGAGAAAAGGGAACCCTCTTACACTGTTGGTGGGAATGTGACCTGGTGCAGCCACTCGGGAAAACTGTGTGGAGGTTCCTCAAAGAGTTAAAAATAGACCTGCCCTACGACCCAGCAATTGCACTGTTGGGGATTTACCCCAAAGATTCAGATGCAATGAAACGCCGGGACACCTGCACCCCGATGTTTATAGCAGCAATGGCCACAATAGCCAAACTGTGGAAGGAGACTCGGTGTCCACGGAAAGATGAATGGATAAAGAAGATGTGGTTTATGTATACAATGGAATATTCCTCAGCCATTAGACACGACAAATACCCACCATTTGCTTCTACGTGGATGGAACTGGAGGGTATTATGCTGAGTGAAGTAAGTCAGTCGGAGAAGGACAAACATTATATGGTCCCATTCATTTGGGGAATATAGATAATAGTGAAAGGGAATATAAGGGAAGGGAGAAGAAATGTGTGGGAAATATCAGAAAGGGAGACAGACCATAAAGACTCCTAACTCTGGGAAACGAACTAGGGGTGGTGGAAGGGGAGGAGGGCGGGGGGTGGGGGTGAATGGGTGACGGGCACTGAGGGGGGCACTTGATGGGATGAGCACTGGGTGTTATTCTATATGTTGGCAAATTGAACACCAATAAAAAATAAATTTATAAAAAAAGAAAAAGATATCAATTCTCTATCAGAAAGTTGTTAATCAGAGGCGCCTGAGTGGCTCAGTGGGCCAAGTGTCTGCCCTCGGCCCAGGTTATGATCCCAGGGCCCTGGGGTCGTTGGTGGGTCACCTGTTTGTCCCTCTCACTCTGCCTCTGCCTGTCGCTCCCCCTGCTTGTGCTCTCTCGCTCTCTCTCTCACTCTCTCTCTCTCTCTCTGTCAAATACATAAATAAAATCTTTTTTTAAAAAAGTTAAACACAAATAAATATTAAATGAAAAAGGCTGAAGTTTGGCACCAATTAATATACTTCAAAGAAAACCTAAATTTATTACAGAGCTCGGGCAGAACCACCTCAAATTCATGCAAGGATATGGCTCATTCATCAAAAAGTTCCAATTTTTGTCATATACAAAATGCAACGTGGGCCCCACCCACTGGACACTTCATGTTACTGCAACGTTGCCCTTCAGCGCAAGGGCGAAAGTTCTCATTCATTCTATATTATTATTTATTGGCAAATGTTCTTTATTGTCTTCTCTAGGCCAGGGACGTTTCCAGATCTTTACAATAGTAAAGACAAAAGACAGAAATCTCTGTCTCCGCGAAGACTATACTTCGTATATGTACTTAGTGTATGATGTGTCTTGTTTTGTCCACCACAATAAACTACTGGCCAAATCTGTTAAATGGGTACCCTGGATAAGGCCGAAGCCTAAGACCTTAAGAATTTGATGAATAAAAGCCAAAATAGCCTTTTAATTAAAAGTTACCAAAAGTTGTCGCTGTTCTGAAATGGAAACATTAATTCACCTCTAAGGCAAAGTGTTCCCTATGGCAACAAAAACACACATTCTGTGTTATCTACTGTCCTCTTCCATTCTTTTTACACAGTTTTATGAACTGACCATATATTCATCATATTTAAATTTTAGTTATTTTCGGGATCCCTGGGTGGCTCAGCGGTTGGGCGTCTGCCTTTGGCCCAGGGGGTGATTCTGGGGTCCTGGGATCGAGTCCCACATCGGGCTCCCTTCATGGAGCCTGCTTCTCCCTCTGCCTGGGTCTCTGCCTCTCTCTGTGTGTCTCTCATGAATAAATAAATAAAATATTTTTTTAAATTTTAGTTATTTTCACTTTTCAAAAATGGTATCATGGTTTATGTGATTGGGGATGGCTTCTTTCCTCATCTCATATTACATTGCTAAATTTACTTATGGTGCAAATGTACCACGGCTCATTTATCCACTCCTCCACTGAGAGCATTTACATTCTTTCCAGGTTTTTCTCTGCCGTAGCTAGTAGTGCCATGGACATGCTGTACATGTTCCCAGGTGTATGCACAGGAGAGATTCTCTTAGCTATATAACTAAAGTGGAATTGCCTGGGTCATGGGGTGTGTAAACGTCCAACAATTGGAGATAATGACAAGCTCTCGTTTGAAGTGACAGCAACAAATTACACGCCCTCCAGAGATTCATAATGGATCATTTGAAACTGAAGCCTTGATATTTCCAGATTTTTATTTGGGCAGTTAACCAGACGCAAAATGGTGCCTCACGGTGGTCCTGATGGGCACCATGAAGGATGCCCAATACGTAGGTCATCGTGGCTTCATTAGCCACATAAATATGCTTTTTTTTTTTTAACCCACTGGTATTTTTTAATAGCACACTAACCATACACAATCAACAAATGGGAGAAAATCACAAGCTTCTTAAACCTTTGCTTTTATGCTTTTCCTCCTTGCTGTGTCAGGTGTGTTCCCTGTCTATCTCCGGAGCCGTGTCAACAGTTAGGGGTTGCGAGGACCTTGGTTTCACCCACACACAGGAGGGGAAATCAGAGAGAAACAGGAGCCATCAGTTGGGGGGCAGCGACCCGGCTTCTCTGCACCTGTGGGCCCTGCACAGGCAGGCGCGTCTCTAATTCATCATCTAATTCATCATCCACGATTTCTGCCCTAGTCCTTAGGGACCAGGGGCCTTCACCGCCCGGCCTCTTCGCAGCTGCACCCACATAACTCCTGGACGCCCAGGTCACCTCCCCACAGAACCACACGTCCTAAGGGCCCTTGGGGTTTGCATCTTCTCCACTGGCTTCAGGACCAATGCCAACATCTGGGCTGCGCTGTGCCAGACCCACAGGTGACCTGGAGGACAGCGCGCCTCCTGGCATCCACCAGGATGACTGTCGCCACCCCTTCTGCTCCTTTGGCCAGGAGGACCAGAGCGCTTTTCGAAGCCATTTGTTTTTTGGGTTTTTTTTTTTAAGATTTTATTTATTTATTCATGAGAGACAGAGAGAGAGAGGCAGAGACACAGGCAGAGGCAGAAGAAGGGTCCACACAGGGAGCCCCATGCGGGACTCGATCCTGGGACCCCAGGATCAAGACAGATGCTCCACCGCTGAACCACCCAGCTGGCTCATGATATATGCTTTTCCTTTGTATCCATAGGAGCCCCCAATGTACTCTTTTAATTCTTTATTTTAAAATAATTTAAACTTACAGGAAAGTCGAGAGAAAAATACAAAGTATTTCTATACATACCCTTCACCCACCGGGTAGCTGTTAACACTCTATCACCTTCGCCTTACTCTCATTTTCTTCTTTCTCTCCTCCTGTCTGTGTGTGCAGACGTGATTTTTTTTTCTTCGAACCATCTCAGAGAGTAACTTTCAACCATGACACCTGTTACTCATCAATACTTGAGTATGTATTTCCCGAAATCAAAGATAGTCTCCCACACAGCGAATGCAACCGCGGAGACCAAGGGAGTAGCATTCTATAGCACCACCGCCAAATTCACACGCTCCATTCAAACTTTGCTGCTGCTCAAGTTTCTTTCATGCTGCATGTAGTTGTCATGCCTCTTTGGCTTCCAATCTGGAACAGTTACTGGGTCACTTGTCTTTCATGACCTTGACATTTCTGAGAAATACAGGCCGGTTACTTTGTAGAATATCCCGCATTTCAAATTTGTCTGGTGTTTCCTCATAATCGCCTCTAGGTTATGCCTTTGGGGCCAGAAGACCATCGAAGTGATCTGGGTCCTTCTCAGCGCAGCCCATCTGGAGGCATGTGATGTTGATTTGTCCCGTGACTGGTGAAGTTAACTTTTATTAACTGATTAATTTGGTGTCTGCCAGATTTCTCTCTCATAAATTTACATAATAAATATTCTGAATTGACAATAATATCTAAATAATCAGTATTTGAGGGTACTTTGATACTACCCTCAAATGTCTACCCCATGCCTATCCCTGTGCTGTCACCCCAATGCCTTAATCATGGCTTCCCATTAAGTTCTGATACCTGATACTTCAGAAGTATCTTGGCCATTTTTGACCCTTTTCTCTCCCACCTAAATTGTAAAATTAGCTTAGCAACCTCCATGATTTTGATTGTAATTGCTTTGACTTCGTAATTCAAGTTGCAGAGTATTGGCATCTTTATTATGTTGTCTTCTTTCCTTATGGGAAGGATAAGTCTCTCCATTTATTCAAGTTCTCTTTTACGTCTCTTAATAAAGTTTTATAATTTTCCCCATGGAAATGCTTCAAAGCATTTGAACAAGTTAGAGCTGAGATTTGGACCAAAAAAAAAGATATAAAAGTATAATCTTCACCTCAGACTGGAGTTCAGTCTAGATTGAACTGGGCTCAGTTCAGTTCAACTTGGAATACTGAAGTCACATCTGTACATGATGAATATTTAAGATTGATGGTGAAATATGTTTGGCTTTAGATACTTCAAATAGAATGGAAGTATCCACCACTTCCTTCTCCACTCCTGACCTGAGACCAGTGTTCAGCCCTCCCTCTTGAGAAATCAGTAGATGCTACTGTGAAGAGACAGATTGTTAAGATACAGTAGAAACCCAAGAAAGAAAAAGGACCTAGGGCCAGAATTCTGTTATCTTAAGAGAAAGATTGCTGCTCTGTGGGGAAAGGTGGCAGCATTGAGCAATGAAGGAAATTATGAGGGGGATTGTGGGAGATCTTCAGGAAACTAGGCAACATCTGGAAGGAAAGTTCCTTGAGTAAGGATTAAGAAAGTGATGGATGACTGTTCCATAAATAGGCCATTGTCACCAACCCACCCATTGTAAATTACCACTCAGAGGGGTGTCCCTATCAGACCAAGAGATCATAAGGCAAAACCCCCTGGTTTCTACTACTGACATCAAAGCCCACCTCACTTTCCTCAGTTCTGGTACAGCTCCTTCCCCAAACACATAAATAACCAAAAATCAAAAATTATTCTTCTAGCCTGAAATTTTGAAAGTAGCCACTAGTTTTCCACTATAGCCACTAAAATTCAGCAACGCATGCTTGTCTTTAAATAGACTCCATGCTGGATCTCACGACCCTGAGATCAAGACCTGAGCTGAGATCAAGAGTCAGATGCTTAACTGACCAAGCCATCCAGGTACCCCAAAATGTCAAATTTTAAGTCATGTAACTTCCTGATGAACTTTTCAACATAATTTAGCCAAAAAACATATTCCAGGGAATTAAATGCGTTGACCAATTACATAAACCAATTAAAGACTGCTGGCCAAAATGATGGTCTGCTTTAGAGTGGTATGTAGGTCATTTCCTATGACAGAAATGAGATGCAGAACTAGTTTCCATGGAGGCAAATTCATGACAGCTCTCCTACAGGTCTCCACCACGGTTATTACCCACATTCTGCCAGTAACTCACTTTGTAACCTGTGGAAGAATGTGATTCACTAATGTGTTTAGATTTAGAAACTGCCAGATAAGTTTTTATTTAACTTAAGCTTATCAAGCACAGCTACAATATGGAGATTATTGCAACCGTCCTAGCCATCAGAAGTCAAAGCAAGACATTATAGTCAGTGGAAGAAAAATTGTGATTCAAGTCAAGAGAGGAAAAAATTAAAAAAAAAAATCCCAGTGAATTCAATCTGAGTGAAGATCTGAAATGATTGACAATGAGTCCAACTGATGAAATATTTCCACCTTCTGGTTGTCAAATTTTATGACAATTTACTTTTTCTTTTTTTTTTTTTTTTTTTACAGAATGTGACATCCATAAATTCAAAGAAATTAAAATTTGTATTTTTGAACTCGTAAGAATAAAGCTGCATACACATGACGATTCTTATCTCCTGGAACCATGGGTGAGAAAGCTCAGAATATGTCACACACAGTAATCTGACTTGAGACTTTTGTCTTTAGCTTAATAAGTTCAGCTAATAGCCCTTGTAAATCACTCTTCACACACACACACACACACACACACACACACACATTTAAACATTTCAGGGCTTAGAAAGTATCCTATATATACCAAATGTGGATAAACTTGGATAAGCAAAGATTGTTTCCTTTTCATTTATCCAACGGCACTTTCCCTCCTGTGGGCAATTTATAATTCTGATTTCATATATTCCATCTTCAGAGCCTTCCTTTTGCTCTTCAAGGAAACAACAGACAAAAATGTCCTCTGGCCTCCATCTTCCCAGTGAACCACCACATTCTTTCTTCCATGTTTGCCATCTTGAGCAGGTTCATAGGAAAAAGAGCAGTGACAAGCTGGGATCAAAACCCAGCTCCACTGCGTCTTAGCTGAGTGACTTGGTGCCTGTACCTCATTTTTCTGTCTATCCATCTTTCAGAGCCATTGTGTGGATTTAAAAATAATATGTGTATAGGGGATCCCTGGGTAGCTCAGCAGTTTAGTGCCTGCCTTCAGCACAGGGCCTGATCCTGGGGTCCCGGGATCAAGTCCCACATCAGGCTCCCTGCATGGAACCTGCTTCTCCCTCTGCCTGTGTCTCTGCCTCTCTCTCTCTGTCTCTGTGTGTGTCTCTCTCATCAATAAATAAATAAATTAAATATTTTTAAAAAATAAAATAAAATACGTGTATAGTAACTGACTCATAATAACACCAGGAAAGTACAGCTAATCTCTTCTTCACACGAGTGCTGTCCTCCACGAATATAATGCTATCCCTCTGCAGCTACATTTTTTTCTTTGCTAATCAATTTGGCCTTTCCTTCTGTCACATTTGCTTTCACAGCCCATTGATATCTACTGTGTGACCAAATGTGTCATGCGGCTCTTTGATTTATTTTTTAAACTAGTAAATCTCTGTAACTGTTTTATATATGACCTGAATTTTAATGCCACATCATTATTTGAGATAAGCACATGAGGAAGAAGCCATCCTGGAGGTCCCCACATGAGCCAAAACATTCGTAGAGGTAGGGGCAGGGAATGGGAAAGGGGCATTATGGAGTAGAATGCAGGGGCCTCTGAGGAAGTGCTGGGAAGAGAAGAGCCCAGTCCAACAATGAAAAGAAGAATCGGGAGTCCAAGAGTACGGGGCTCCTTTCTTTGCTCTGCTCTCCCCATACCACTTGACCCTAAGAATTCATCTTCCTTCTTCAAGCCTGTTATCTTACCTATAGACATGTTATAAAAACTACAAAAACACCCACCTCCTGGGTTCATTGTGAGGACAGGATAACATGTCAGACATTTAGCTGAGACACTCAAAAAAAAAAAAAATGGTAGTGGTAGCAGCAGTATTCATCTCTACGATGCTAAAGGGTGTAGATCATATTTTCAGTTTGTTTTGCTCTGTCCTTTCATTGAGACACGGGGGATGGTGAGATGTGCTGTGTGAGGCAGGCAAAACACATTCTGTTACGGGTGCTTGCTATTAATTGAGAATATTCAGTTCTACTGTAACAAGAGAAAGCAAGGATGGACAAGACTCCTATGACGTACTAAATAACACCAGCAAGTAAGCAAGTGGCTTGTGAGACGTGAGTGGAATTCAAAAGATGTACTGTTAAGTGTCGATCCTTGGCCATCGGGAAGACATGTTCAAGACAGAATGAATGAAATATATGATTTTTTTAAAAGAACGATCAAGAATGTTTACTCATAAAGAGAAAATGATGGAAGGACCACAGCAAAAGTTACAAACCAAACCCCCTTCAGGCTGACAGACATCATCTCTAAACTGGGCAGCCACTGGGGTCCCATTCTGGCTTTGCATCTACTCTGTCCAAGAGAGAAAGGTCACAGCTGCTCAGCAAACAGAGGAGTGAGCTACACCTGAGACCAGCCACCCTTGCCCCTGTGCCAACAAGTGTTGACTCCAGACACTGTAAGCTTGCCAAGTCTCCTTGTTCATACTCAGCTCCAGTCTTTGGAACCACGCCACCATGAGGAAAAAATTAATGCAACAGTTAAGAGGAAGCAGTGGGCAAAAGGAAAGAGAGAAGGATAAGGAAAGAGAGAGGTCATAGAAACAACTGTGTCACACACACTTCCTCCACTGGAGGAGCCTGGGTGGCTCAGATGGTTAAGCATCTGACTCTTGATCTCAGCTCAGGTCTCAGTCTCAGGATCATGAGTTCAAGCTCCAGATTGGGCCCCATATTGGACTCCGCACTGTATGTGGGGCCTACTTAGATAGATAGATAGATAGATAGATAGATAGATAGATAGATAGATAGATAGATAGATAAATGGAAACACAGAATTCAGTTGTGCGGTCCTTCCACTCCATCCTAGGTGTAACCTTATCCCAGATCTCTTTTCCCTTGCTACTGGGTTTATGTTTTATATTGATCCAACAAACCATGTGATGTGAACATCTCAAATTGGTCTGTGAGACTTGCTGCTATGATCTCTGGGATGGCTTGCCTGGAGTGCACTAGGAGTCTAGCATTGCATCAAAGTCATTTCCCATACAACATATTTTTGCTTGGCACCACAATTTCTTTTGCTATAAAAACCGGCTGATATTCTTCTACAAATCCATCAAGTTGCTATTATTCTGAACACGAGAGCAATAAAAACTTCTCCCCTGCATTTTTCTGGTGAAAGAAGTGTGCTACCTCGTTTATGTTTGAAGAACTAGTAATTTCATATGAAATTGCAGCTTTTCCTTCCAAGTGATTGTTACTAGCTACATTCCCTGCTGTTACCTGATCTCTTTTTATCATCATGGAGTTTGGGGTTGTTTGTGCTTTTTTAAACTAATTGTCGGCACACCAGTAGTGGCCATTAACCTCACGGGATAGAGACACAGCCTCCCCAGAAAAAAGCAGCAGAAACTCAAGCTCCTATGGACAATGGCCAGAGCTGGTGCCTGGAGATCACTCATCTGTCCAGTCACATTCTTTGCCTCTCCTCCTCCTTCCTTTTTAGCTTCTTGCATTTTTTACTACCACCTTCTATTTCCCATCTCAGGAACCACATGTAAGTCCACTTAGGGCTCTACTCTGAATCATTTCTCTGCTCTAAAAATTTAGGGTTTTTTCACTAGACCAAGTTTGTGTCCTGGGCTTCTCAGAAAATGAGATCTTCCCTGGGAGATGCCTCAGTCCTTTGTGCACAGGAGCCCCTACCAGACCCACCCCACTAATGACTCAGGCATGTTTATACTAATCGGAATCCCACCAGTAGACCAGTCTTACCCCAAGCTCCGACCTCTTACTAGATGTACATAAAACCATGTATTAATACCCAGGGGGAAACCTTATGAAAGGGTTATTCTGTTTGAGAAGGAAATTTTGGCCATTTTACCTCCATGTCCTTCTTCAGGGTCCCAGGCTCCTACTCCTGGCTCTCCCAGGCAACGTGCACCATCTTGTGTTTCCTTCAATAGAGCCTGACAACGTCAGTTTCTTCAGAATGAAATAGCTACACACATTTTAAAAAGAGAAATCCTTCTCTTGCTAATATTGCCTGCCAGGAAGAGATGAGGGAGAAAAGCCAGTCATCTCACAATCAAGCTTAAGTATAAAGAATCTAGGTTGACGGTTCTTGTACAAATGTAAAGACAAAACTCTCAAAAAAAAGGGGGGGGGGGTCATGCCCAGGTGGCTCAGTCGGTTGAGCCTCTACTCTTGATTTCAGCTCAGGTCATGCATGATCTCAGGGGTGTGGGATCGAGCCACCATCAGGCTCCTCACTGGGCATGGAGCCTGCTTAAGTTTCTCTCTCTCCTTTTCCCTTGGCCCCTCCCCCCTCCTCTTGCTCTAAAAAATAAAATAAATAAAATAAAATAAAGCTTTATACTTCCATCGCTCTGCATCAAGCAAACAAGCAACCAACCGATTAATCGACAAGCAAACACTCTGGCAAACAATAAAGGGCATTTACTAGATCATGAACCTGAGAAGTGCAGAGGGAAGGCACTGGATCTGGTCTCATAAGGCTCTGGCTCCATGTTTCCACACTCCTTGGGGTTCTCTTCTCTCTTCTTCATACTGACTCCGTCTTCAGGCTAGCTGCTCTCAGGACCAGATGGCTGTCTGCAGCAACCAGAGCTGCAAGCCACCTTGTTCACATCAGGAAGAGGAACCCTGCTTCTTGGGACAAAAGTTCTGAGCTTCACACAGATTGGGCCACCCTCTGACCAGGATAAAACCCATGGCATTGGTTGGCTTCAACCAGGAGTCCTTCACCAATCCTGGTGGCATGGGAGATGAGATTGTCTGCTAGGGATGGGCAATTGGAGGTGGGGCCCATTGCACCAAAACAACAGGGCTGCTACCCAAGAGAGAACAGCAGCTTCCAGAAGAAAAAATTGGAATACCATTAGAAGGATAAAAGAAAGGAAACTTATGGGCGTATAGGCAACAAACGGTGTGCTGTGCCCACAAGGTAAAAAAAAAATCTTTCAAGGCCTACAGGTGCTCCATATATCTCTAATAAACGTGTTGTCTCGTGAAATATTATCAGCTAATTTACCCCAAGTCCATTATGTGCTTCCGGAAAGTTACTGCGATTGAAAGTCACTTATCTCCTGTTGCCTTATGGCAACACCAAGCGTTTCAATATGATAAGAGGGAGTCATTTCAGGGAGATTAACACAATTCCGCTTCCTGCTCCCCAAATGCGAACTGTTAAGAATGATTATTTAATGTTTTGCTTTAACTACTGGCTGTTGACTTCAAAGACCTGTCACTCACTCAAGAACGAGGTATTTCAGCAACCTTCAATACCTTTCTCACTTAATCTTATTCCCATGCTGTGTTCCTATCAAAGTCCATTTCCTGCTGTAACACCACATGACGCAGCCTTCCAGAAGTCAAGTCCTTCTGTGAGTGTTTTCCGCACGTCCAGCATGCTTTTTGTCAGGGCCAAGTAGAATCAAGACTCAGGGGAGACGGCCTTGTATTGTTTTACAAAGATGTGTTCAACACATCTTTCCCAGCAGTCCTCGGGGGGCTCTGCTGTATCTTTCTCCAGCTCCCCAGCCAAGGGTCTCAGTATTTTCATTCGTAAGACTACTTTCTGCTGAGTTATGATGCACGGTTAGGTCAGAATATTTGCAATTTGAATTCTAGTTCCTTGACTGATTTACCATGTGCACACGTAGCAAAACTTCTTTTCCCAGACAGCACACAAACTTTAGGGTGTGGTTTGTGCTTTGGTGGTAAAAGCAATGTGATGTCGCCACTAGTTCCAATCAGATATGTGGTTAGAACCTGTTTTCTCTCAGGTGGCAGAAGGGTTAGGATTGCCCTGGCAACCAAGACCTGTTGGAACTGTGACATCTGACCAGAGCTGACTGCTAATTTCAATTTCTTGCAAGAGCTGGGATCAGGGAAGAGGGGGACAAGGGATAGAAGATGTGTGTTAAGATGTGCCCAAGATTTGTTTTGGTCAGGAATGTAAGAGACAACTATTCTTGTCTTGGAGACAACTATTCTTAAAAAAAAAAAAAAAAAAAAAAAAAGCTTATCACTTACAATTCCCACGGTGAGGGGCATGCCATGCCACCCAGGGCCATATGGGTTAATAGCAGGGTGAGTCGGGAGGCAGAGAGAGTGAGGGGAAAGCATGGCCCGGAGCATTTACCGTAGTTTCTACAGGAAGGAATGGGCAATGCGAGGTAGGCAAGTTTGAGCAAGCTTAGGTTTAGACGGTTTGATCATTTCACTGGGTTCTGGGCTATGGGCTGGTGTCTAGTTGTGGTAGCTGGCACAGAGGTGATTTAGGGCAGGGAAAATATTGGCTTGACCTGTGAGAGTTAAATAAAGGAAGTGACTGGTGGTATTGCCTTTGGATTGGCTGGCTTGCCTGGGAGGGGCAGTCTCTTTAGGATTAGCAAGACCCCAAGATGTCAAGCATCATAAAATACAGAAATTTTTTATTATTTTTATTATTTTTTAAGATTGTATTTATTTACTTGAGAGAGAGAGAGCATGAGCATGGTGAGGGGCAGGGGGAGAAGCAGGCTCCCCATTGAGCAGGGAGCCCAACATGGGCCAATCCCAGCACTCCAGGATCATGATCTCAGCCAAAGGCAGACATTTCACTGACTAAGCCACCCAGGCGCCCCAAAACACAGAAAAAAATTTAAAAACATGATTAACACAGTGAGGAGAAAGGAGAAGACTTCAGTGTTTGCACTGATTTTATAGGGAACCAGGGCAAGCCTCGCACATGAGTCACATCTGTCCTGGCCCATCGCTGGGCTTTCATAATGTCCTTCCTACTCGCCTGCTCATTCAACACCCACCCCACGCTACCTGGCTCCCCGCCGGGCGCCTCTCCTGAAGAACATCTGCTCACACCCAGCCTGAAGCTCAGGCCTGTGGAGGTTTTTTCCAAAATGGTGTGAAAAGCAACTGATCCTACAGGAAGGCAACTTTGTCATCTTCCTCCATCTCTCTGCCTGTTGTCCCAAACAGAGATAAGTAGGAGGACAACACTCTGGGTGCCAGGGATGTGGAATGGAACACGATGCTGACAGTCGGCCCTCTCCCTCATTCTTGTTTCCAGTCGCCAAGTCCTGCTGATTTTATCTTGGGAATATATTTTAATGATGAATATTTATCCAATAGTGTCTTGTTCCCCATCATCCCTGCTGCTCCAGCCCTAAGTCAGCCCCTCATTATCTTTCATGTATGTGGTATCTCACCCTATCAGATGGGGGCCCCTAAAATGTGGGGCTCTGACCTCATCGGGTGGAAGCCAGTGACAGGAGTGGGTGTAAGGATTCACCTGGGGCAGAACAAAGGAGATAGAAGTTTATTGAATACACTGCACAGGAGCTGTGGGCAGGACAGCAAACGAGAGGCTGTCTGCAAGGAGGTGGTAGGTGAGGGGAACCTGGGGGGGGCTCAGTGGTTGAGCCTCTGCCTTCAGCTCAGGGCTTGATCCCAGGGTCCTGGGATCGAGTCTCGCATCAGTTTCTCCACAGGGGGCCTGCTTTCTCCCTCTGCCTGTGTCTCTGCCTCTCTCTGTGTCTCTCATGAATACATAAAATCTTTTTTAAAATATAAATAAAGGGAGAAGGTGAGAAGGTATGGGGACATATGGAATTCTCCTGTTTTTTGGTAACTGTGCCTGGTTGCCAGTAGCCCATTGGTTAGTTAGGGCCTACGGATATTTTGAGAAGGGTCTCCTGATGGGCCTGTCCGTATTGGGCCAAGGAGTTAGGGTCACTGTGGGCCCTCTTGCCTTGACCAAGTTTCCATTGCTCAAGCCTGTTGCCTAAAAGTGGCCTCTACAACTTAGATTAGGGCATTAACCTCATAAATAGTCTTCCCACTTCTGGTTTTGACTCCCTTGGTTCCTCTCTCCACACAGCTGACAAAATTGTTTATAATGTAAATTGAGCTCCGGAGTCCCATGGCTAAGTCCTGTCAAGGGTCCCTTGTCTTCAGTAATGGTTCTCAGACCATTACTTGCAGATGGGGATAGTTGGTTTTTTTTTTTTTTAATATTAGAAACTTCCAGGGATCCCTGGGTGGCCCAGTGGTTTAGTGTCTGCCTTGGTTCAGCCCAGGGCATGACCCTGGAGTCCCAGGATCAATCGAGTCCCACATCGGGCTCCCTGCATGGAATCTGCTTCTCCCTCTGCCGGTGTCTCTGCCTCTCTCTCTGTGTGTGTCTCATGAATAAATAAATAAAATCTTTAAAAAAAAAAAAAAAAAGAAAGAAAGAAAGAAACTGCCAAATGAAGATGCCAAATTTACCAGCTAATGAAAGACTAAAAAAAAAAAAAAAAAAAATCTAACACAATCCTTTGATAAAAGAAAAAGATCATTTAAAACTACACATACAATGTAATCTCAGAAAAACAGAGTCATTTCCATGGACTAAATTCAGCCCTGTGAAAGAACTCTCTATACATCCTCAAAGCAGTGAGAATTTTGCCCCATGTGGGCTCCAGTCTGCAGCTTCCCACAGTGGGCCAGGCCTCCTGTGAGCAGGCCCCAAGCACCACTCTAGCCTTATCCTTCCCAGTCTGAGCTCCAGCAACTACTCTTCACTGCTCATGGTTCACCCACCACCACCACCTACCCCTTGGCTTAAGCCACCTCCGTGGGTTGTGCCTGGATGGCCTCCCACTGCCACCCCTCCTTGCGTGGCTGACTTTGTGCAGCCTGCAGCACTCCAAAATTGAGCTCCGTCCTTAACAGCCACTTTCTTACTCCTCACATACTCATGTCCTCATCCCTAGAGACGAGTTTAATTCAGTAAAATCCTGTGCATATCAGTAACATGAATAATTCTGAGTATATTTATCTATCTGGGGCCTTGCATAATTATCTGCCTTTCACCTTGCTTCCTCTAGATGGTGGTTCTAGAAGCCAGTGGTCCGTCATGGTGTATTTTCACTCTTCCATCTGCAGTATCTAGCGCAGTGACCCTCAGAACCACATGGGCATTCACAAATGTCTCCTCACTTAAAAAAAAAAAAAGTAAATAAACACATAGCTCTATTTCGAAGCAATATATGATGATGAGAAATCTGAGAAGCCATTTTTAATTCTTCAGCAGAAAGATAATATATAAACGAAGTTCCATTGGTCATATTTCTAGTTCAGCCTTCTTTAGGTGGGTGACACCACCTTCCAAAAGTAGGATACATGCCTTGCTTTGTTTTTCCCCCACATCTCACCTTATTAACTCGAGAGGTCAATCAATCCTCTACTTCAGTGGGGAAGTCGTGTTTATTGTTCTAAGACTTTCACAGTCAAAAAAAAAAAAAAAACAGATGTGAAACCCATTTTTTGTTGTTGTGTTAATGCATGCCTCAGTGCAATGCTTATCCCCAAAGAAAGTGTCTTTAAAAACGATTAAGTGACCACAGGACACATAACATTTCTTCGGTGGTTTACTGTTAAAACATGTGTGCATGTTGCTGGGAACATTCCTGATTCTGCCTCAGAGCTCTCATGTGAAGCTGGGGATTTGCAGCCCTGGAAGCAGGGTGGGAGCAAGCAAAGGCCCCAACAAGGACTGCACCCCGGCTCTTCCGTGCCTCCAAGTATGGGCCACACCTCAGGAGGTGACTGGAGGCAAGGCCCCCCGACCCGACAGCTTGAGTTTCAAACCTGCATTCCTCACCTGCTGGCCAAGTGACCTTGGACGTTGTACTTCAATTACATCTTCCTCAAAAGTCTTATCTGGAAAATGGGGGACAAATCAGAACGCCGTTCCTAAGGTTGTTGTGAGGATGAAATGACATAATCTGGGCCACCTGGGGGGCTCAGCAGTTGAGCGTCTGTCTTTGGCACAGACGTGATCCAGGATCCAGGATCTAGTCCCACGTCGGGCTCCCTGCAGGGAGCCTGCTTCTCCCTCTGCCTGTGTCTCTGCCTCTCTCTCTCTCTCTCTCTCTGTCTCTGTCTCTCTCTCTCTGTCTCTCATGAATAAATAAATAAAATCTTTAAAAAAAATGAAATGACATAATCTATCTGAAGTGCTTGGCTCTCAAATGCATTACACTTTTACTTGCTGTCCTCCGGCCTCCCCATGGGGACCCCAGCCTCCCGAAGAATGCCACCTGCCACAAACAAATGAAGTGCACTGGCCACTTAGTTCTCCCGAAATTGCCCAGTTTCTCCCACTGCTCTAACTCCCTGACAGCTTATCCCCTCGCCCCCTAGAGCCCTCCAGGTACCACGGTCTCCAGGCACTGTCACCCACCAGTGTCACAGTGGAGCCCCTTCGGTGCCAAAGCTGATTTGGGAAAGCGACACGAAGTACCAAGACATCGATCCCGGTGCCTTAGGGTCTAGTGGAGTTTTTGTAAAATAGCTCCTGCCGATTTTACGGATGATACACCATCATCACTGGATCCCACCCAGTCTATAAGGACAGAACTGAAGAAACAACGATACCTTCTTTCTAGGTCAAGCTACAAGTACTAAGGGGTAAACTCACTCCTAGGACATTTTTTAATTCCTCAAAAAAAATTGGGTGCACTTTTCTGGACAGACCTCCCATAGCTGAACTCAACTCCTACTGAAGACATCTCTACTCAAGAGGGAAGGTTTTCCCTCGCTATGAGGACAGCCTGCAGCTCTTTCTGGATCATTCCAAGGCAAACTCCTTAAAGTACTTGGCAGATCCCTATCTTCAAAGAATTATAGTAGAGACCAGTGGGAAGCTTCTGAGTTTGTAGTTTGGAAACAAAATTCATTTCCCCAGTGAAAGTGGTGGAAGAGGTGACTACTATCTCTCATATCCTAATTCCTTGGTGAGTGCTCTTAAGGTCTGGGCCAAGCTCCTTGGTGGAAAAGGAAGAAGAGAAAAGAAGGAGTCATACCTCCTATCACGTGGATATTATTTATTCCAGGAAAGGCCCCAGTCCTGTGCAGGGTGCTTCCCACTCATCACAGAACCCTCGTACTCTCTCAGCCCCTCACCCCTGGAGAAGGTATCCCATGGCTTTTCACCATTACTGATATTGGGGAAACCAGAGAAAAGGATAATGTTTGCATATACTTTTATTTTTTTTGTTTGTTTTTTCCCATATACTTTTAAAGACACACAGTATGACTTGCCACTGATATTCCCTAGAGAGTCGGTACACACAGATCTAAATCTTTTTTCTCACTACACAACGCTGTCTTTATTAGCTTTCTCACAGACTTTGTCTTCACTCACCTTCACTAGTCTGGGAAATATGGTTCCAAATCTCTCTCCTTTGGATAAAGAGGATCCTTGCCAAAGTATCTCCTATCTTTCATTTTTACCTAAATTCAGGGCAAATAGAAATATAGGCTAAGACTAAGGTAAACGAAAACTAGTCTTAAATTTCAGAGAAAATTCCAAACAACTGTTCCACAAGTACCTTCCTTTATCACAGTATTTCTTCACCAAGGTCACAAGCCCCTGGGTGGCACATGGGTCTCTGGCAGAGCTGAAAGGGAGGATACCATCAAAGATGAGTTCAGTGTTGCTCTCCTGCTGCTGCTAAAACTGCTAGGAATGAGGAGGATGATATTGAGCCCACGTGCCTCACATTGTTTTATATCCTCCCATGAGTCGGAGTAGATACTCACTATTCCCTTCATTTTTCAGAATAAACAAAATCCTAATCCAAAGTGATAAGTGGTGAAACCATGAGTCAGATGCTGTGTTCACTCACCCGTGGGCTGCTGTCTGACTTGATGATAAAACCAGTCTGCCAATGAAAGGAAGAGAGCAGAGGTTGAGGACAGTCTGCTCTCTCTTGCTACTCTCTTGCCTTCTCTCCAATACGTCCTGACATTGCCTACGGTAGCAGCCAGCTCTAATTAGAATGCTGTGGAATAAAACACCATAAACTCAGTAGCTTAAAACAGCAATCACATGCATGTGTGTGCAGGTCAACTGGGGTCAGCTGATGCGAGCTGTGTTTGATGGGTCTTCATTCCAAGTGCAAGTAGGGTCCAGCTCTGTCCCATTCATTTTTCCCAGGCCCGAGGGGCCAGCAGGCATATATTCTCTTCATGGCATTGACATGAGTAGCAGAAGGCAAGCCTAACCCCATATGCCTATTTCAAGCCTCTGCTGGCCTCACCTCTGCTGACACCCCATTGGCTGAAACAAATCTCATGGCCAAGCCTAGATTCAAGCAGAGAAGCAGAGTTGGTTCACCATGAGGTCATAGCAAGCACTGTAGGATACCAATAGAGATGAAGGATTCTAATCAATAATTTAATCTACATACCTAGACAAAGATGCCAACAAAGAATTGACCAAAGGTTTGGTTCCAAGATCTGTAGCAGCAAGGAGCAAGACTTAAGTGGCTGAGAAAGATGGAACGGGAAATCTCTAGAAAAGCAAGAAAATCTCAAGAAAAGAAAGGGAATAACCGTTGGATCACTGGGCTTGCTCTGCAATTGACTTATCACGACACAAGTACTTAACTTCTAATACAAAAGCCTGGCAAGCCTGGCCATCGCAGAAGTTCCAGACACATCTAGCAAGAGCCAGAACTGCTCACTGTCACAAACAGAAAGTGGGAGACAAAGAAAATGCTTTCCCAATTTCTCCATTTCTTCATCGTTTGTGTTCTTTAGGGTGGATTAGCTCTCAAGATATGCAGCTCAAGTGAAGCACCGCTGAAGTGTGACATGTTAGATCCCAACAACTTGCAAAAGGCAGGCTTTGTTGCTTTCCAGAAACAACAACAACAAAAAAGCAACCTTACATTTCCCTGTTACTATATAAAAATGTCAGCTGGATGAGACCATGGGCATTCATCAGTTTAAAGGAATAACAATAAATTCAAGAAACTTCAGTGGTTTCATACAAAACATCAAATGTAGCCAAGCATGAAACACTATTTTGTTTTCTCTTACAATGTTTATGATGATACTGTGGGCGTGGCCCATAATGTTTCTCTGAAACTTAACTGTAAACTGTTTTCTATTTGACAAGCAAATATTTAATTACTTATTTAAAGTACATGTTGCCCCAGGTATTCAGTGGACAGCTTATGAGAATTACAGATGTTAGCAAAAGAGTTGCATACTCTGTCTGCTATCCCAAGATATAATTTCATAGTAAAAGTGATTGGGATAAAAACTTGGGTTTTTACAGAGGCAATGTGGTTTTCTAGAAAGAAGTCTGGTCCCCACTGTGCCATTAAACTAGCTCTACCTAGGGCAATTCATGTATATAGAATTGAAGGCTTTTAGCAACCTGGCACCCAAGAGTTTCTCAATAAGTATTTTCAACTTCTCATTTTTACACTTAGTTCCAGCCCTCTTCCCTTCTCCTCTTCCTGCCTTTTTCATTCCATCACTTTGCAGAGCAATTAATCAATTACTCTTTTTTTAAGATTTTATGTATTTATTTGAGAGGGAGAGAGAGCATGAGCTGGGGAGGAGCAGAGGGCAGGGGAGAAAATATCTCCAGCAGACACCCTGCTGAGCATGGGGCTCTCTCTGAGGGCTCAGTCTCAAGACCGTAAGATCATGACCTGAGCCAAATCAAGATCAGGTGCTTGAGCAACTGAGCCACCTAGAAGCCTCACAACTAATTAAATTCTTTGCAGAGTACACCTTGGATAGTCTTACTCTTCACTATGAAAGGATCCTCTAGGGCATTTTCCAAAACAAAGTAACAACTCTCTTGATACCTGGTGTTGGTGCATTTCCCTGGTATATTAATATATTGCTAATAGAGTAGCAAATTTCTCTTCCACTTATATCAGTCTAATTATAATAGGCTTTGAATGAGCTTATTGAATAAATGACAAATAATTTTTGCTTTTATACCTATAACATTTTGACCACTAGTCTGACTTAAAATTCTTACATATCTCTTACCCTCTGAAGAATCTGTGGGAAAAATTGAGCTCAGAGAAGTTGTTGGTTGTCAACCCAGGACTACCGCTTTTCTGCAATACAGAAGATAACCTAACATTTCCCAAAGTTACTTTCCCCCTATTTTGAGGATTTGCCAGTGAGACTTGGAAGGCAGAAGAAAAAGAGAAGACATTATCTGCTAGAAGTAGTTGCAGTCTGATGCATAGACCAGGGATCAGCAAACTTTTTCTGTGGCAGACAAGACAGTAAATATTTCAGCCTTTACAGGTCATACCGTCTCTGTCACAACTACTAAAATCTGCCATTGTAATGCAAAACAACATATGAGTAAGTATATATGCAATATATAAACAAGTAAGTATAGCTATGTTCCAATAAACCTTTATTTGTGGATATTGAAATTTGAATACCATGTAATCATCACACCACAAAATATTACTCTGTTTTTGTTTTTGTCAACCATTTAAAAGTGTAATTCCATTCTTAGTTCACACACTGTTCAAAAACAGGCGGCAGGCCAGATTTTTCCCAAGGGCCATAGTTTGGCAACCTCTCCCATGGAGGGTTAGCAGATATGATGCACAGTGACTGCTGAGTGAGCTCTGAAGACCCACCCGCTTTAGTGTTTCGGGATGAGAAATGGCTTCTCTGATTCTGATCCCCCAGCCTTTCCCATGGTTTACAAATCCTTAATTCCCTGGATTAAAACCCTTCAAGCTTGAAATATACAGAGTGACTTCTGTTTTAATGACCAAGCTCTGGCTCTTAAGACATTTCACATTGGGAGCAGTTTCCAGTTTTTTTCAGGAAAGCAGAACCAAGAAAATTTAGACTCTGTTCTATGATGTGAATGAAGTTAAAGGAAGTAGTAACCTCATTGCTAGAACAAAATGTGACTTTTTGGTGTACAGCATGCAGTAGTAGATAATTCCTTAACTTTCCACTGCCAATTGCCTGGTATTATGTGCCTATAGGAAGCTAAGTACTACTACTACTACTACTACTACTACTACTACTACTAATAATAATAATGATAATAACAAAAAAACAAAACAAAACAAAAAAACCCACATGACTGTTGCAATAGAATGTTCTAGTAAAAATTTGATGACAAAGACCATGGAGCTGATTAGATCTATTAACACTGCAGCTTGCAGAAGGAAAGTCTTCAAAATTCTCAACTATAGTCAGAAAACCAAAAAGTCTTCAAGACTATCCTAAAAGAACCTTTTATTTCATGTCACAGCAGGGTTGAAATATCTGAAAATCAAAACCAAAAAGTGATCCTATAGTTGGCTGGATGACAATAAAAGTTGAATTCACAGTGACCTTGGTTGAGTCTGAAAGAATAGGGCCAGAAGAATTGGGACGGGGCGCTTGGGAAGATTCCAGAGGAAAGGAGAGGCCACTATTCTCTAGGGGAAGTTGTAGGGCTGAGCAGATGGCGGGTGAGAAGCACACAGCACTGTCTTCCATGCTCTTGAGGACCACTCACTTCAACGTTGGCTGAGATCGTTGGCAGGCGGCCTCTCGACTTGCCCTGTCCTATCCCATCTGACAGGTGGGAAACCTCTAACTCCCTATATTAAAATACAAAGAACAACTTCCATTTTCTTGAGTGAATGCTGACTGATACAGTGACTAAACATCAGTGATCCAAAATACTAGGAAATTTGTTAATGTGACACTTTGCTTCTCAGAACTGTGCAGACAAGAAAAAGTAAGCAGTGTTCCCAAAGCCAGTAGGAATGGGTAGATATTGATGTTTCCAGCCATGGGCACTGGATAACACGTGAGAACCTGTGTATGTGTGCGGGCAGATACCAAGGAAAGAAATTTTCTCTTAATTAAGAGCTTTTAAGGCTTTTCACTTTGTATCTCAAGCCCTATCCCAATGCCTAGTACACTTCAGCACTCAATAAATGTTTATGTAGCATTTTGATTTGCCTGGGCACCATGAATCCCTCCCCACCCAACTGTTATTAACAATTTAATAGCCAACAATTAGCATTAACATTATTTATTCATGAGAGACACAGAGAGAGAGAGACAGAGACACAGGCAGAGGGAGAAGCAGGCTCCATGCAGGGAGCCCAACATGGGACTCAATCCCGGGTCCCCAGGATCACGCCCTAGGCCGAAGTCAGGCGCCAAACTGCTGAGCCACCCACAGATCCCCTGGATAGCTTTTGAATCTAGTAGATTTTTGAGGAAGGCATGCATAACATAGAATTTAGCTATATGTATCCAAATTTTGGGAGAGAGTTTTATTGAATATTTTTAAATTACATTTGTAAACTGCTATATGAAGTGTATTTCAGTAGCACATTTGGAGTCATAAAGTTATTTTACATATCTACCAAAAAAAGCCTCTCCTTGTGATCTTTTGATGCTAATATAGTTCAAGAAAGGATATATAAAAGAAAAATATTTTATCAATCAGCATTTCTGGGTACACAAATATAAACATCTTATGGAAATGAACTAACAAACTTCAGAACTTTTAGCCAATAGAGCACTTAGAAAAAGTTCAACAAAATAGTGGAAAAAGCAAAATAAATCCAGCATGTCCTAAAAGATAAAATAAAACTAAATTTGATCTGTTTATTTCTTTCTGAAGGTGACATTGACCATTTAATCTCAATATTCTGAATTTATTTCCATTGAGAGTAGAAACTTTGAACGTAGGAACTTGGCCTACTTCACCACTTTACTCAGTACCTTGAATATTTGATGTAAGCAAAGCCCTAAGCAAATATACTTTGACCATAGCATGGATAGATGAATGATTTTCTTAATTCTTTTAAGATTTTATTTATTTATTCATGAGAGATACAGAGAGAGAGAGAGGCAGAGACACAGGCAGAGGGAGAAGCAGGCTCCATACAGGGAGCCCGACATGGGACTGATCCCGGGTCCCCAGGATCCCACCCTGGACTGAAGGCGGCGCTAAACCGCTGAGCCACTGGAGCTGCCCAATAAATGATTTTTCTATCTTTTGTTTTACGTGCTTTTCTTCTACTCCACCCCCACTCACTAAAGACTGCATTAAAAAAAATTAAGAATTTCATGTCTGCTCCAGTTACCATTAGCAACCTCTCAAACCATACAGCTAATGCTTGTCCAACATCAGCCCTTGAATAACCTTCTTACATACACAGCAAAGTGCACCTGTGGTCTTTGCAAGCTCCCTAGTTTCTCCTTCCCGTGCCTTCCATCCCTACGACCAACATACCCCATGTCTCAGTAAACATCACCACAGTCCACCAACTATCTCCATAATCCTTTTTTATATCTTTTTCCTTACTCCCTACATCCAGCCACTACCAAGTCCCATAAATTTTATTTCCAAAATTCTTCTCCAGTCCATCTACCTGTTCCTATTTCCATTGTCATTAATCCAAGCCATTCCATCTCCATATGAACCTGACAAAAGGTTTTTAACTCATCTCCAGGCATTCCAACATGGCTCCTCCAAATCATTTTTGTAACTCAGCCAGAGAGATCTTTTTAAAACACTACATCAAGACTGCCTCCTCTTTAAAGTATTTCAGTAAGTATGTGCAGAAAAGGGAATCCTTGTGTCCTGTTGGTGGGAATACAAATCGGTACAGCCACTATGGAAAACAGACTGGATGTTCCTCAAAAAAATAAAAATAGAACTACCATAGGATCCAGAAATCTGACTTCTGGGTATTTATCCCAAGGAAATGAAAATAGGATTTTTTTTTAAAGATTTTATTTATTTATTCATGAGAGACACACACAGAGAGAGAGGCAGAGACACAGGCAGAGGGAGAAGCAGGCTCCATGCAGGGAGCCCGACGTGGGACTCGATCCCAAGTCTCCAGGATCACACCCCGGGCTGAAGGCAGCACTAAACCACTGAGCCACCGGGGGTGCCTGAAAATCAGATTTTGAAGAGCTATCTGTCCTCCCAGGTTCACCATAGCATTATTCACAATAGCCAACATATGAAAACAACGTAAGTGCTATCAATGGATGAATAGATGATGATACGGTGTGTATATATAGACACCATGGGATTATTATTCAGCCATGAGAAAGAAGGGAATCCTGCCATTTGCAACAACATGAATGGGCCTTGAGGGCATTACACTAAATGAAATAAGCCAGAAAAGATAAATATTGCACGTATCACTTATATATGGAATTTTGAAGAAGAAGAAAGAAGAAAGAAGAAAGAAGAAAGAAGAAAGAAGAAAGAAGAAAGAAGAAGAAAGGGGGGCACCCGGGTGGCTCAGTCAGTTAAGCATCCAACTCTTGGTTTTGGCTCAGGTCATGATCTCAAGGTCGAGAGATGGAGCCCAGGTCGGACTCCACACTCAGCAGGGAGTTGGCTTGGAATTCTTCCTCCCTCTCCCTCTGCCCCTGCCCTCACCCACATGTGTGCGCACATTTTTCCCTCTCCTAAATAAATACATAAATATTAAAAAAAAAAAAAAAAGGTAAAACTCTTAGAATCAGAGAGCAGAAAAGTAGTGCCAAAAGCTGGGAAATGGGGAGATAGGGAGAGGCTGATAAAAGGGTACACACTTTGAGCTATAGGATGAATAAGGTCTGAGGATCTTATGAAAAGCTTATAGTAGATAATGCTGTGTTATATAATTTGCTAAGAAGAGAATATAAATTTTTTCTCTAAAAAATAAAGTACGTGAGGTGCTGGATGTGTTAATTAACTAGATGAGGGGATCCTTTCACAACACAGATCAAATTATCATGATGTACACTTTAAATATCTTACCGCATTATTTATCAATCGTACCTATATAAAACTGAAAAGAATAAAATATAGCTTTCCTCGTGGAAATACACACACACACACCTTTCAAAGTCTCACTTCTCTATGGCTGACCTGTGCCCACCTCTTTTTGTGTCACCACAGAGATCTGGGATTGAACCCAAGGACATTTAGATAGCTTTAAGGCTGCAGCCTGGCCAGACAGAAAGACTGAGAAGCAGGCAATAAGTAGATTAGTTTAATTCAATCAAGGGGTAAACTAACCTGAGTTTGATTTTCAGACTCAAATCAGATAGAATTAAGATAACATTCGATGTGAATCTGGGACATGTACATCGTGAGAACACACTGCCTGCGGAAGGCATGGAACTGAAAAGATAAAAATCTCATACTGGTTAGTGGCAAGGAGAGAACCATACCTAAGACCAAGCCAAAAATTCTCTGGCCAATCAGCAGCCTCACCGAGCTGGGATTTTTTTTTTTTTTTTTTAACCTGAATTTGCTTGAGAAGATAACCTCCATATTGTTGGAGTGGTAGAGATGTTTCCCTGAAGGGCCAGGGCCACCACATGCAACCGTGCTGAATGCCCACGGCCCAACTCTACAGTCTCCCTTCTTCGTGGTTGTTGCTATGAATGTTGCCCCCAGAGTTCTCCCGGGAACCCTGTGTGCAGCCCCAGGTAGCAGTCTTCATGAGTAAATGTATTTTACCTCCAGAAAGAATTCTCATACTTTTGTATTAGGTCCAAGAATAAATATTTGTAAGCAATCGTTTTGACTTGGTATGGTTACTTTTTAAAGTGTTTTAATATTGAAGAAAAGTTGGCATATTAGGATATCTAAAAGATTAGATTTATAAATCAGTAGGAAATAGCTAGCACACTCAAACTGGGAAAATCTGAGCAAAGCTTTAACAAAGATATTAAAAAGGGATAAATAATACTCTTCAGCTAGTGACAGTGACAGTTGCCTCTCTAGGCCTGAAGGGCATTGGGGTCATCACCTGAACTTAGAGGCAGAGAGAGCGGTGTGCTATTGTCATTTTGAACCCAATTGTTCCGTCAGTGCCTCCTGACTTCTCTAACGTCAGCCCTTCCAAGAAGTTTATTCCCTGTGTTGAATCTCTTTCTGCTTAAGAGACCTAGGCTGGTATTTGAAGTGCCTGCACTAAACCAGGACTGGCACAGATACCGAAAGCAGTTGCAGGGGATAGACCCTCAGGGATAGAAAGGTATAACTGCTGATCTGATCTGATTGCACGGAAGACAGGGATTATCTGGAGACTATAAAAAATGGGACACGTATAGTTCATGTGGTAGCAAAATGATTGCTTTACACTGTCACCTGTGATTTCTTAAAATGAAGTGCCTACGGCAGGCAACGCTTTACCAGATTGTTTGGCAGTTAAAGGGGGTTTCTACGCCCTACAATGAAAGGCTTAGAAAAAGATTTTTAATTTCCAGTTAATGTTTTTAACTTTCATTTTAAAACATGGTCAGGAAACCAGGAATCTCCTTTGTCTGTCTGAACAAATCTCTTCTATCTTTAAACCAGAGGGGTCACCTACTTGAAAATCAATTAGCATATGATCCTGAGGAGTAGAGAATTACAATTTCAGTTTCATTCAGAGACTCATCAGGCTCTTCATGTGAAGGTTAGGATATTAATTGGAAAGGCTGAGACTTAAGAACTGGAACATGGAAAAAAAAAAAAAAAAAAGAACTGGAACAGGATGACTGGAAGGATTTAGATGACTCTGAACTCTCCAAACCTACTAAATCCCCTTTAGCAGTTGCCTCTGTTACCAACTGCTGCATAACAGGCCACCCTACAACTTAGTGATTTAAAATAACTAACATTTATTATCTCACAGCTTCTGGGGGTCACGCATGTGGGCCCAGCAGAGCTGAGGGTCTCCCCCAGGCTGCTATCCACCTGTAGCTGGGGCTCTAGTCATCTTAGGTCCTCGCGGGTGAAGGATCCACTCTCAAGCTCACTCACATGACTATTAGAAAGCCTCAGGCTCTCACTGGCTGTTCGCCAGAGACAGACTTCTCACCACAGGGGCCTTTCCAACAAGCAGCTCACAGCATGACAACTGGCTTCCCTCAGAGCAAGCGACCAAGAGCAAGAAGGGATGCCCAAGACAGAAATCATAATCTCTTTGTATCCTAATCTCAAAAGTGGCAAGTGATATTCCATTACTTTTCCCATATTTCATTGTAAAAACCTACTACACTCACCCACATACAAGGAGAGGATTACACAGGGTGTGACACCAAGGGACAGAACACGCTCGGGCCGCTCCTAAGGCTGCCTACCTCAGCAGGCCAAGTCTCTCTTCTCTTAGCTACAGTTACTCCTGCCCTGTATGAAGACTTTGTAACGACCTCATGTGACACAGTAGTAAGTTAACTTTCCAAAGGGGTAACTGCTCATCTCAGGCCCCTCTCCTTTTGCCCCCCTTATTTGCCCAGACAATGGCATGAGCTCCTACCAGTTCCCGAGAACTGACTGTGTTCATCTCTCCCCAAATCCAAGTACAGAGACTTCAGGCTAATGTTTTGGAAATGGCCATGGTGAGTGCTTCCACCACCGGCAAATGCTATAAATCAGGCTTTTCTGAGAGCTGATTTGCTAGCACGCTACTGGCCCCAGACCTACAGATAAAGCCAGGTTCTAGCACACCTTCAAAGGAGAAGTACAGGCTTGGATGCTGGGGAGACAGGGCCAAACTAATTGTAATATTGTGCTATATATATTTGCAGAAATCATGGTACAATGTGTGGGAATGAATATAAGGCTGCTAGAAGAAAGCCTTTGGATCGGCCCAATGTTCCTTTGTGATTGCACTGACCAGATTCCAACTGGATGCGCCTGGTTAAACAGCAGATGTGCTAAAAAGAGAAAGTGGAGTTGGTTTGCTGAAAACTGCACTCGATGGAGCCCTAAACTAAATCGAATGTACAATCAGCGAAATTCCGAATGTGGGGAACTCTATTGGTAAAACCACCCGAGTTCTTTAGAGAAGAAGTTAAAAGAAAAATAAAGGAACGGAAGATAAATAATATAGAAGAAAATGAAAAGCCAATCAAACCAAAATTATGGGCCAGACTAACCTGCAACATTAGGGATGCACCTTTGGGAATTAAAATTCTGAAGAAACACAAGGACATAATCACTGTGAAAATCAAAATTAGCAAGTTGCTTACAGGGTGAACCAGGAGGTCGAGGTTGGAAAGATAGGAAAGTTGACGTCTTGACGGGAAGTGATGGTTACTGAGGTGTTTATAATAATTAGGCTGTAATTATACTTCAGTGTTCTGTGTCATTTTCAGCATTTGTGTTTTATTTTAACAACTTGAAAAGCTAACTAATATAGATATGTGAGTATTGACTGGAAAGAGCCACTCATTGAACAACTATTTGTTGAGCACTCCCAGGGAGGGATGATAGCAGAATGAGACAAAATCTCCGCCTTCACAGATCTTAGTTTCTAATGAGAGAGACAATAGACAAAAGAGAAGATAAGGTGAAGACAATGAAGCAGATAAGGAGGCTGGAGAGTGATGGAGGCTGTATCATAGATAAGGTCACGAGGAGGCCTAGGTCCATGGCATCTGGACAGAGACCCGAGGAAGAAAGGAAGGACGCTCTCAGAGAGGTGGGAGACCATTTAGGCAATGGGACCAGGAAGGCCCCAAGTGGGGGGTGCAATGAGCATGTTCAGGGAGTAGCAGGGAGGCCAGGGAAGAGTAAAGGAAGAGTAAAGAGGAGAAAGGAGGGGTAAAGAGGAGTCAGGGAAAAGTCCTAGAAGAGTGAAAGAGGAGAAAGGAGAGGAGGCCAGGTCCAGAGGTTCCCTAAGGCCAGATCTTACAAGGTCTTAAGGCCAACTGAGTATTGGATGCAGATTTCAAAGCAGTAATGAGTCCATTTTGGGAAGATATGGTATAAATTCATTTTTAAAGTATATACTTGTTTCTATGAAACATGCATTTAAAAAATAACAACATCATCTCAACTCCATTATCACCTATTCCCCTTCTAGTAAATTCACAGAACAGTGGAGCTAACATAGGACAAGTTTCTTGTGCACAAAAAAAAAAAAAAAAGAAAAGAAATCACTACTGCATCTTAGGCTAGCAACAGTGTCTGCTGAGATTTGCAAACAGCCTCCCAGCTATCTTCACCAACCAGAGAACTGTGGCCTCCTCACTCTACTCCCTAAAACAAGTGTCTTTGACCATGGATTTTTTTTTTTTTTTAACCAACTCTATTGGAAACATAGATTGGTTGGGGCTAGTTCATTTCTTTTTACATATTCAATGGAACCCTATTTAAATTAAAACAGATGAGATTGCAAGTAAAAAGTAAGAGTATCTTAACAAAATATGGTAGCAAACACAGGGAAAGAAATTATCAAAGTGGCTTTTGTATTAATTTCTTCTGTCAAGTTTTAAGAGTAAAATGGATGCTCTGTCACAAATTGACCTAAGCCAATTCAGGCCGTCTATAATCGTCACCTTCTCTTTGATGACTCTTGATGCCTCCAAAGACTGAAATAAAAGCTATAGATCTCCTGCCTCGTGACCTTCCTGCTAGATACACAATGAGCAAAATTTGTACTGAATTCTGCTCCACATACAAACATTTATTGCCAGATTGTCAAACGCGGTTCACACAAGAGCTAAAATATCTGTCTAATATTTCTGGCCAACCACCTATCTCAAACACCACTAATTCTCCAGAGAAGCATTGCTCCAGATATCTCTTATGCTAATTAACAAACTCTACTGCAGATTTAGATAGCAATGTTTGAAATGCTGCAGTCATTTCTTTAGTGTGGATTCCTGAATAGTCTTTCAAATGCTAATTTAACCATTCATGGAGTGTGGATTCTGATTAGAAATACTCTGAATGCTCCAATCACTCCTAGGGTGTAGATTAAACTGGCACACACTATGACATTACTCTGACTTACACTGTGAAGCATTTTTAAATGAATTATCATCGATTTCACAGAGCCTCAGCCTACACTGATCTAGACAAAAGTCAGCTTGGGAAAAGGAAGGTTGACTAGATGACACCTGTGGTCGCCCTCTTTTCGGCCATTCTTTACTGCCTTCCAATAAACATTTGGGCAGTTTCCAGAGAGAGCTTTATACTGTCACCATGTGCATCATGATCAACATAGCAGTTTTGAGTCTGGCCATTAGAGGGTAGTAAATGCCTGCTTATTCAATATTTCCCATTTGAAATCCTGTTTTTAGAAGGAGAGGTAATTAATTACATGCAGCTTAGAGGTTTTTCCCATTTTACTTTTACTTTAAAGCAGTAAAAGAACAATTTTTTAAAGGTTTTATTCATTTTTCATGAGAGACACAGAGAGAGAGAGAGGCAGAGACACAGGCAGAGAGAGAAGCAGGCTACACGCAAGGAGCACAATGTGGGACTCAATCCTGGGTCTCTAGGATCACGCCCTGAGCCAAAGGCAGACGTGCAACCACTGAGCCACCCATGAGTCCCAGAAGTAACAATTTTCTAAAAAAAACTAAAGAATCTTTGATCCACAGGCAGAAGACCCTTTCCACACTTTGACTTTTCATTTTATTTTATATATATATAATGCCTTCAATATATTTACCTTCTCTAAACTCCATCGGAGATTACCTTATATCTTTATTACACCACACATGCACATATATGTATGTATATATATATAAATATATAACTTGAAATGAAAGTTTCTCCATAAATTCTAATAGAGTAAACTAGGATTTAAAGCAAGGATCCAACATCATTATTTCCATTTGGAGGGGGGAAAAGGAAAAGAACTTCAAACTAAAGCTGTGTGTGTGTGTGTGTGTGTGTGTGTGTGTGTGTGTCACACTAAAGCTTTTAAAAGACTGTAGATTTCTAAACTAAAATATAATTCCAATTATTCATATACATTACAGTAAGTTTCCAACTTTTTAAAAAAGATTTTATTTATTTGTCTGAGAGAGAGAGAAAGAGCAGGAGCAGGAAGAGGGGTCCAGGGAGAGGGAGGAGCTGACTCCCTCCCGAGCACAGAGCCAGATCCCAGGACCCTGAGATCATGACCTGAGCGGAAGGCAGATGCTTAACTGAGCCCCCCAGGTGCCCCCGTAGGTTCCCAATTTTTAATTATTTGAACCTCACAATGATTTTTGAGGTATTGTTACCTGAGTTTTACAGACTTGGAAAGCAACCCATATAACAGCTGTTATACATGCAAGCAGATGGAACTATCCTGAGGTCCAAAGTCTAGCTTGTAATCCATACCCCTCAATATATTTACCTTCTCTAAACTCCATCGGAGATTACCTTATATCTTTATTACACCACACACACACACTTATTTATGCCTTTTTCTCCAATAACAAGGATATTGTAAGTTCTTTTGGGGCAGGAATCCTGTTCCATCTGTATCAAGCCACAATGACTTGAATATAGTTCATCAAGAAATTGAATTTGCTACCTAAATAACTAAATTGAATTTGCCTGGTCTCCTGGTCTTCCCATAAACTCCTAGGACACATACATACACAGTGGTGGGCATTAGCTCCAACCTGGAGAAACCCTTGATTGCACTGTAAGACTGAACGACATCAGAGAAGCCCACCTACTCTATTTTGGACACAATCAGGTAATTTCATTCATTGGAACAGACCTTCCAAACAGATTGATTTTGTCCTCTAGGAGCAAAAACATATAAGCCCACATCTCTAATGTACAGAGTGTATTCATTAATTATAAATATGCATATCTATTGCATTTATATACATTTCAAAATATACTCAAAAGAGAAAAATAAATATGACATAAAAATATATTTAGGTAATTATATATTCCATTTCCTTTATACTGGCACAAAAATATTTTTTACCTCCCTATATATTATATTTTATAATACCAATATGATTTGACTCTCACCTCCATGTTTATAAACTACAAATATTTTTAAAACACTTCAAAACATACACACAAAAACAGAATTTTTAAATGAGTGAAAGATGAATAAAATATTTTAAACTATTTTGTGTCTTTTTTTTTTAAGATGTTATTTATTTACTTGACAGAAAGAGAGGGAGAGAGAGAGTGAACACAAGCAGCAGGATCAGCAGGGAGAGGGAGAAGCCTCCCACCCATGCGGGGCTCCATCCCAGGACACTGAGACTGTAACCTGAGCTGAAGGCAGATGCTTAACCAGCTGAGCCACCCAGGCATCCCTGTATCTTCTTTTTAATGCTACAAAAACATTTTTTTATTCTTGCATGTCTCAGCTTACTGCAATTCAGAGATTTGCATTTATTTGGATACTTGGTTTTAATGGCTATAGAAGCTAGAAGAGTAACTCCATAAAAACATGTCATAATATTTACATCCATCCATATTTCAAATAATGTGTAACAACTTTGCATTTTATTATGTGAGGCTATATTGTCAGCTTTTAATCTCATATTGTGAAGAAAAGTTCACACCAATAAAAAAATGTCAGCACTGCCATTTTCTTGTAGATCACTTTTGCTTGCATTATTATCATTTCTTACATTCTTTGAAAGAATCTCTAAGCCACCGGTCCGTTGGGAAAGATTATTCTACATAAGCAAGGTAAAATAACACCTAATTCCCCGGCACTGTCATATGTCCCAAAGCACTGAAAGTGTAGACAGGAAGACCGCCACTGCTAGCCCCTTCCCATGACTTCCACACTGCTCTAAAAGTACCCCATCTACCTCCATAATCTGTGGCCATATGACATGAGAACTGAACCAAGTGAACATCATTCTATATAATTAATATTCCAAATGCTTAAATCCCTTCCTATAACTGTCTTTTTTGAGAGAGAGAAAGAGAGAGAGCAAGAGAGCACTAGCCAGGGCAGGGGCATTGGGAATAAGGGCAGAGGGAGAAAGGGAGAGAGAATCCCAAGCAGACTCCATGTCCAGCATGGAGCCTGACCTAGGGCTGGATATCATGACCTTGAGATCATGACCTGAGCCAAAATCAAGAATCAGGTGCTTAACTGACTAAGCCACCCAGGAACCCTAAATGCCTTCCTATGATTTTAGAAAAAATAAAGAATAAACAATTTCTTTTCATATCCCAATGAATCATTTTGTCCACAATTAAGGCTGACACCCCTCTCCCCCATCTGTCCTCTGCTTTGGTGATCACTGCTAGAAAAGGGGTCCAATTAAATACAGGAACTCCACAACATGGTCTCGCGGACCCAAAACAGAACCAGGTCAACTGGAGGTTTAAAAAAATAAAAGTCACTATTTGTTTTCTATTGCTGCATAACAATAGTACAGCAAACTTAGTGGCTTGGAACAACACACAAGTATTATCTAATTCTTCCTGGGATAGGAATATGGGCATGGTTTAGCTTAAAGTCCTCTGTTTAGGGTTTGACAAGGTTGCAAATGAGGTTCTGGCCAGGGCTGTGTTCTCATCTCATCTGGAGTTTAGGCTGTGGAAGGATCCACCTCCCCACCCACATGGTTATTGACAGGTCTCTGTGATTGTAGGACTGAGAGCTTTAGCGTTTGCTGGCTGCTGGCCAGAGGCTGCTGTCAGCTCTGAGAACCTGCCCATGGTGTCTTGCCACACGAGATCCCTCAACATGGCTATTTCTTCCTCACAGCCATAGAGGGAAAGAATCTAGCAAGACCAGAGCTACAAATTTATGTAACTAATCACAGGATCATTAACTCATAATAACATACCCCTATTACCTTTGCCCACACAAGTATGTCCAAACTCAAGAGGAGGGGAACCATACAAGTACGTGAATACTAGGAAGTGGGGATCGTGAGACTACCTTCAGGCTCTGTCTTGCTACGTCAGTATTTGCTATCAAAGAGGAAAAGATGCAAAAACAAATATCAAAAATTACTAGTTTTTTCTTATGAGCTAAAACGTAGAATCTACATCTTTGTTAAAGAATTACCAGCGGAAGCATTTGTCAATTATGTACACTTTAGAAGGCTAGTGTTTCACAGTTTTCTCAGAGCAGGTATTCTATTGGCATCCAAGCACAACCTCCTACTTTCTCTGTGCTGTATTTCCCAGAACCCTTCACAGGATTCTGGGTTAAATCTCATCAATGGGAGGTACTCAGTGAAGGTTTGGAAGGCAGAAGGAAGACAGACCCATCCTTGCTCCTAAGCTATGTGGGCAAATATCCTATAGCCAAGAGATTTAGCCGCAGCCTCAAACATTTCATTCATGTTCCCAGAGAGGGGATCATCCTGAGTTCATTCCCGCAATTCCTGCAACTTCCTGAGTCACTGAAAGTTAGTGGTCCGTGTGAGCGTTGATGTCTGCTTTCCCTTACTTTCTCTTCTGCTCTTTTTGCAAATATCTACTTACCTGAATTCAATACTTCCTACTGGAATCTGCACGATAATTTCTGTTTTCCTGACTGGGCCCTAACTCTACCTAAAGTTCCTTTGAAGGATCACCATGTAGAATCTTCTCTAACCCAGTCATAAATATTGTCATCTGTTTAGTGTTTGCCTTTCTAGACCATACACGCACACATACATATGCATGCACACATGAAAAAATATCTGGTATTGCACAGTATTTTTTTTTCTAATGCACAATGTTATTGTGAGTGTTCTGGTCATCTGTTAGTATGTAACAAACATACAAAAACTTAGTGGCATAAAATAGCTAACATTTACTATGCTCGCAGCTCTGTAACTCAGAAATTAGGGCAGGGCACAGCAGAAATAATTCCTCTCTGTTCCACATGTCTGAGGTCTAAGCTAGGGTGGCTTAAAAGGCTAGGGATGGCTGCGACAGTTTGACTGGGCCATATGTCTGGGACCTTGGTTCTTCTCTCCATGGCATCCGCTGAGATAATGAGGTCCAAGATGGCAGCTCCACGCACATATCTTGTCTCAGCTGGCCTGGTTGGAATGGTGGGAACAGTCAGGCTGGCAGGCATCTTCCTCTCTCGATGCACACCATTCTCAGGACAACTGCACTTCTTACACAGTGGAGGACTTCTCTCCAGAGCAAGACTTGCAATAACTCCTTCTAAGAGACCCAAGAGGAAGCCGTAAAGCTTCTTATAACCTAACCTCAGTAGTCCCAGAATCATTTCTGCCCCATTCCAATTATCAAGGAAGTCATTTAAACCAGCCCAAATTCAAGAGGAGGGCAAGGCAAGACTCAGTCTCCTATTGGAGTAATGGTAAGTAAATACAGAAGGAAGAAATTGACGATGCCACCATGAATACAAGTTACCACAGTGAATAGTATCCCATAACTAGGTTTTTATTTTTATTTTTTAATATTTTATTGATTCATTCATGAGAGACACAGAGAGAGGCAGAGACCAGGCAGAGGGAGAAGCAGGATCCCTGCAGGGAGCCCTATGCGGGACTTGATCCCAGGATCCCAGGATCACGCCTGAGCCAAAGGCAGATGCTCAACTGCTGAGCCACCCAGGTGCCCCAGCGGAGATTTTTTTTTTTAAAGATTTTATTTATTTATATGAGAGAAAGAGCACACGTGCACACAAGCTGGGGCAGGGGCATAGGGGGAGGAAGAAACAGATTTTCCACGGATCAGGGAGCCTGATGTGAGACTTGATCAGGGGACCTCAGGATCAGGACCTGAGCCAAAGACAGACACTCAACCACTGAGTCACCCAGGCATCCCTGTAACTAGGTTTTTAACTCAGCATTAAGTCTGGAGAGCTACTCAAGTTAGTTCATGTAGATCTACTTCATTCCTTCTAATTGTTGCCTAATATTTACTAAGACTATATTATAATTTATCTAGATACTTCCTCCTTTAGGGATATTTAGGTGCTTCCCATTGTTTCTATTTTAAATCATTCAAACATACTTATTTTTGTTTATGTTCCAGTATTTCTAAGGTTAATACTGAGAAGTGGAATTACAGTTTTAGCATCATAGGATATAACATATTAAATAGATACTATCGACTTGCTCTGTAAACTGGTTCATCCAGTTTATATTCTCCCATGAATGCCTGACAGTACTAGTTTCCCTAGCAGTCACTTGATACTATCACACTTTTTAATGTGTGCCGGTTTGGTGGAAAATGATGGATGTCTCACTCTTTTATTAATTCTTATTTCTCGGATATTATGAATGCGTACTACTGGGTTTGTTCTTCTGCGAGTTGCCCATTCAGATCTTTTACCGATTTTTGCATCATAATTTTTTTTAATATTTCTATTTATCTATAGAAATCATTTGTCTTTTCTATTCTAATTTTCTTTATCTTACCTATTCAGGGAAGGTTTTATTGAAAGTCCTGGCTATAGGAGCAGAGCTCAAATGAAGAGGAAGGCTTAGAGCTGTGAGGTACAGGGTCGAGTCACTGTTCTACTTCATAATTGAGCTGAAAGTTGTATTCCAGACTGAACCAGAGTTCTAAAGACTCCCCAGGAAAAACCCCATTCTTGAAGTTACAAGTTATGCTCTTGACAGTGTTTCTTAACATGTGGTTCTCAACCAATGACCTCAGAATCACCCACATGCTTATTTAAAATATAGATTCCTGGGCAATGCCCTAGATCAGCTTCCTCAGAATTTCATTAGGGGGGTTCTAATAGTTGTCTGCATTTTTAGCTAGCTACTTACTACTACTCACCACTAAAGTTTGAAAATTACTACTCTAAGAACAGGCCAGAAAGTTATTCTAAAATTGGGGGAGAGTGAGAGGCAGGATAATATGCCACCTCTTGGTTTGCTGTGGAAAGAAACCACATTATTCTAGAATCTGAGAGCTAGCAGCATCTTGGAGGGTCACCAAATCCAGTGGTTTAAACCTTCTTGGTGTCAGCACCACCAGCAGAGATTACCTACATCACTTAAGTCAGAATCTCTGGAGGTTGGGTCAAACATCAGCATTTGTAAAGAGCTCTGTTCTGTGTCAAGTCCCCAGAGTCCAGAACCACTAGCCTAATCTAAACTCCTCACTTTATAGAAAAGGAAACTCAGGCCAGTGAGTTTACATCATTTGTCTAGGGTCTCCCAGATGCTAGTGGCCTTACCTTTCTGATCAGTGCTCTCTCCATTATTTGAGTTCCTCTAGAAGGGCAAGCGTTAGCTAGAAAGGGTTAATGCTGGAACTACTTTGCGAGTAGAGTGTTTTCATAATATTGGCAAATGTTCTTTTCTAAAAATTGATTCTGTACTTAGGTCTGTATTTCTATAAGAACTAAGACGAAAAGCTGCCAGACCTTTGACTACAGCAGTATTATTGCAGCAACCACAGCAAAATTAAACATAAAGGTCTTCTCATTATGTACTTTTTTTTCAAGTGGTTTTAAAAACCACGCATTATCCATCTATACATGAGTAACTTGAATATTTGTACTTTTTTAAAAAAAATAGCTTTACTTTTTTACAGCCTCAAACTAATGTGTTCTCAGACACAGGAAGTAATATAAAATGTAATCATTCCAATTTTCATTCATCCTTGGTGGGTTTTTTTTCATTTTTTACTCTCTCATTTCCCTGTGCTCTTATGTATGTTACAAGTTACCTTTAAAATCCAAGGAGTCAAGGTTCTAGTCCTTACTATGCTCTAGTCGTGGCATATAAGACAATTCATTTAATGTTCTCATCTTCTTTTTCTATTCTACAAGATGGATAAGATAATCCATGTGCTGTTTATTTCACAGGCTCATAAGAATTGTCAAAATACTTTACAAACATAAGCATTTAGAAATATGATCTATCACTATCACGATGTAGTTGTGATAACATGCCTTGGCAGACCCAAGTGTAAGACATGTCCCTTAGAAGCCACATCCAGGGACACCTGGGTGGCTCAGTGGTTAAGCATCTGCCTTCAGCCCAGGGAGTGAGCCCTGGCTCCTAGGATCAAGTCCCACATCAGGCTACTCACATGGAGCCTGCTTCTTCTTCTGCCTGTCTCTGCCTCTCATGAATGAATGAAGGAATGAATGAATGAATGAATAAAATCTTAAGGAGAAAAAAAAAAAGAAGCCACATCCAAAGGAGCTTCCTGAAATTGTATGCTTCAGGAAATGTGTTTAGCTTCAACTATAAGGTAACTCAAAGCCATAATTATAGACAGGCTATGCAAAACTGGGAAAACAAAGTTCTCAAAGGAGTTAAAATGTCTTTTTGTTGCCGGTCCATGTCTAAATAACTCCTTTCTCAAGTTCTATACCTTGGTCCCAGATCTTATTGGCCCCAATTTTTCTTTCTCTAACTCTGCCTTACTGCCCCTTTTTCTGTTTTTTTCAATCCTATCCTTCCCTACACACACAAAAACACTGTCCAAAAAATGTTTCATCAATACCCAAGACACTTAATTTAAAATGTTTTCATTGGACAACAAAATGGCTTTTATCAATAGGGTATTATTCCCATATATGGCAAGAACTCCTGTGGCTAGGATAGGAAGGAAAATACATACTATAATATTATATTATATTATATTATATTATATTATATTATATTATATTATCTAGTATAAATAATATATTTATATATATATATCATATTATAAAGTATCTGAACTTACAGTAAATGGGAAGAAACCATGTAAAGAAGACAATATCACTTATCCAGAGGTAATCATGTTTAATATTTTCAGATATTTTCTTCCAGTATTTCTTCCATACAAATTAACAAATATACTTGCATAGGTTTCAAAATTGAGACAAAGTTGTTCATGCAATCTTAAATCCTCATTGTTTTATGATGTTATCATGAATACTGTTTCGTGTCCTTAATTATTCTTCATAATAATTTTTAATGATTTTATCTTATTTCATTGTATAGAAGAACCATTATGTAATTATTTACTCTCTTATTGTTAGATGCATTAGCATAATAAGAATTCTCATTTATTGAACAATTCAATTGTGACTGTAATTATGGCAAGATTTTATCTAAATTTTTTAATGGGTTTTATTTTATAGCAATTTTAGGTTCACCACAGAACTGAGAGGAAGGTACAGAGAGTTCTCATATATCCCCTGCTGCTGTATATGAACAGCCTCCCCCACATCAAAAGCCAGCCCTGCAGTGGTACCTGTGTTACAGCTGATGAACACACATTGACACATCACAGTCATTCAAAGTCCACAGTTTATATTTCTGCTCAGTCTTGGTGAGGTACATTTTATGGGTTTAGATAAACGTATAATGACATGTACCTACCATTGTAATTTCACATAAGGTAGTTTCACTCCCCTAAAAATCCTGTGTTCCACTTACTTAGCTCCTCCTCCTGCTAACACCTGGCAACCACTGATCTTTTTACTGTCTCCATAGTTTTACCTTGTCATATAGTTGGAAGCATATGGAACACAGCCTTTTTAGATTGGCTTCTTTCACGTAATAATATGCATTTATGTTTCCCCCACATCTTTTCATAACTTGATAGCTCTTTTTTTTTAGCACTGAATAGAATTCCATTTTGGATATAAACCACAATTTATACATTTATTTATTGAAGACGTCTTGGTTGCTTCCAAGTTTGGGCAATTATGAATAGCCACATGCCGGTTTTTGTATAGACAAATGTCTCCAACTCCTTTGAGTAAATGTCAAGAAGAACTGCTGGCTCATATGGTAAGAGTATGTTTAGTTTTGTTTGAAACCACCCACTGTCTCTTCCAAATCCACTATACCATTTTGCAATCCTGCTAGCAATCAGCAAGAGTGCCTGTTGCTCCACTTCCTCATCAGCATTTGGTGTTGTCAGTGTTCTAGAATTTAACCATTCTAATAGGAATGCACTGATATCTCATTGTTTTAATTTGCATTTTCCTAACATACAATGTGGAAAATCTTTACATAGGCTTATTTGTCATCTGTATATCTTCTTTGGTGAGTGTCTGCTTAAGCCTTCAATGTATTTTTAAATCAGGTTGATTGGTTTCTTACTATTGAGCTTTAAGAGTTCTTTATATATTTTTGAATACTAGTTCTGTATCAGCTATGTCTTTTGAAAATATTTTTTCTTAGTCTGTAGCTTGTCTTCTCATTCTCTTGACATTGTCTTTCACAGGGCTAAAGTTTTCCATCTTAATGAAGTAAAGCTTCACAATGATTTCTTTCACTGTGTCTTTGGTATTTTGTCTAAAAAGTACGGACACATCCAAGGTCCTTTAAGTTTTCTCCTGTGTTATTTTATGGGTGTTTTATAGTTTTGCATTTTACATTTAGGTCAATGATCCATTTTTGAGTTAATTTTTGTGAAGGGTGTAAGGTCTGGATCCAGATTCACTTTTTTTGTATGTAGATTTCTAGCATGATTTATTACCATTGGCTGAAAAGACTATCTTTGCTCCATTGTATTGCCTTTATTCCTTGGCAACAATTGGTTGACTATATTTATATGGGTCTCTTTCTGGAATTTCTGTTCTGTTCCATTTATCTATTTGTCTATTCTTTCACCAGTACTATACTGTCTTGATTACTAGCTTTAAGTAAGTCTTAAAGTAGGGTAGTGTCAATCCTCCAACTGTGTTTTTTGCCTTTGATTTTGTGTTGGCTATTTTGGGTCTTTTGACCCTCCATGGGAACCTTAGAATCAGTGTGGCTATATCCACCAAATAACTTACTGAGATTTTGATTGAGATTGCATTGAATCTGTGGATCAAGTTGAGAAGAACTGAGACCTTGACAATATTGCATTTTCCTGTCCGTGGACAGGAAATATCTCACCATTTATTTACTTCTTCTTTGATCTTGTACCTAAAGTTTTGTAACTTTCCTCACATAGATCTTAAACATGTTTTGTTAGATTTATACCTAGGTATTTTATTTTGGGGGGGTGCTAAGGTAAATGGTATTGTGGTTGGTTTGGATATTTTTAAAGACTTTATCCATTTATTTGAGAGGGAGAGAGAAAGAGTGAGCATGAATGTGGAAAGGGGCAGAAGGAGAGGGAGAGGGACAAGCAGACTCCCAGCAGAGTGGGAAGCCCTATGAGGGGCCCGATTCCAGGATCCAGAAATCATGACCTGAGCCAAAATCAGACATTTAACCAATTGAGTCACCCAGGTGTCCCTGATACTGTGTTTTTAACTTCAAATCCCACTTGTTCATTGCTGGTATGTAGGAAAGCAATTATTTTTATAATTAATTTTGTATCTTGCAACCTTGATATGAGTGCTTATTAGTTCCATGAGTGTTTTTGTCAATTATTTTGGATTTTCTACATAAAAGACCATCCCATCTTTGAACAAAAACAGTTTTATTTTTTCCTTGCTTTCCAATCTATCTCTTTTTCTTGTCTTATTGAATCAGCCTGGACCTCTATCTAGTATAATGATGAAAGGCAATGGTGGGAAGAACATCTTTGCCTTGTTGCTGACCTCAGTTGAAAAGCTAAGATTTCTGACCATTAAGTGTGATATTAGCTATGTTTTTTTTGTGGGTAATTCTTTATCACATTAAGGAGGTTTCCCTCTATTCCTATTTTACTGAGTGTTTTTTTTTTATCATAAGTGGGTATTAGATTTTATCAAATGCATTTTCTGTATCTACTGATATGACCATGTAATATTTTTCTTCTTTGACCTGTTGATGTGATGAATTATATTAGTTGATTTTCAAATGCTGAACCAGCCTTGCATACCTGAGAGCTGGCCTTGTTAAGAAGAGCAGAATGATCTGGCACATTCCAAAATGGTTTCTCTCTCCCCTCCCCCTGCACCCCACCAGAAGCATGAGGGGATTTTTCTTGGATATTCACTGTGAGAACAAAGTTGAACGCTTGGAAGCAAAACTCACAAAAGGTGTAAGATGCTCAATGACTGAGCCCCCCCAGAGTTTCTTAACTCTCCGAATTTTCTACAGAGACTCCAGAATTCATCAATTACAGTGCTGATTTTCCCATTCTGGTGCTGGCTTCCTCAGAGTTTTCTGCTTGTGGGTTTCTGCTCTGAAAGGTTGTGATTCTCTCTATTCACTTGTCTCTCCAAGCTTGGAAGCAGAGGTTTGCCCTGTGACCTTAACTTTTGTTATGAATCTAAAAAAAATTATTGATTTTTAGATTTTCAATTTTTACTTGCTGGTACGATGGAGTGCCAACTCCCAAGCTTCCTACATACTAGATTGGAAACCAAAAGTCCTGAACATTTATATAATTTTTAAATTCCAACTAGGTTGAATCATATAAAATATCCAGTATTTGATGGGTTTTGACCTACAAAAGTGGCAATTTCATATGATTCAACCTCATAAATATTACTAATAGTATATGAATACTAAGTTTCAGAGATTAATTACCTGCCCATATTATACAGCATATGGAAAGGCTAAGATTGAACCCACATCCACTTGATTCCAAGGTCCTAATCTTAACCACCACCATTTTATATGATTATATTTGGGTTGTTATATTTTTAAAACAAATCCTCTCCTTTCTGTATAAATTAACACATCTCCTTCGAATTGAAAATAATGTTGTTTTTACTTCTTTATGTTATATAATACCCTGATGATCAAAAAGAATCATTATTTTCCTATTTGCTTGTGTAACCTCTTTCTTTTTAAACAATTAATTAAACAAATTGAGCTACTTCAAAGACTAACCATGGAAACATCGCAGAGCACTTCACTTTCCTTAGGTTGAAGATATTCTCTCTTATTCATTTATTTTCTGACTCAACATTTCTGATTGCCTTCTTTGAGTCAGTTATTTTTACTAAATAATGTTATAGGACTAGGTATATTTCCACACAGTCTTCCTACATGTAGACAAGGCCAGAGGAAGGAAACTCACTCAGTAAACACGTACTCTGTGTCATTCATAATGGGAAAAACACTTCACACATTGATTTATTACACTCCCACTGTAATCCTAAGGATTAAAAATTATTATCTCCATTTTGTTAAGGAGAAAATGGAAAATTAATGAACTTGTTTGTGAGTACAGAGAACAAGATGTAGCTAGAGTTTTAATCCAAGTCAGATGCCTGAGTAGATATTGATTTTGTACAAAAAGGTTGGACAGTAATATCCATCTCTAGAGGTAAATAGAAACCAAAACATGTATGTTGAGTTTCAGGTATCTTCTAAATACATCTTAAATGTCCTGAGTTTTTGCTCAGGTGCTTCCTTCTGCACAGTAAAATGCCTTCTACATGAACTCATGCTTTTGTCCGTGGGTTTCCCCAATTCTGTTGCTAGACTGTAACTTTAGGCAAGCCACTTAATTCACTAAGCTTTAACTTTCTCATCTACAAAATTAGATCCATTTAAGTTTTAAAACTCTACAAGTCTATGTATAAGATTCAAGAAAACCACTATCCATCAGACAAAAAGAAAAAGGTGTAACTACATTAGCAGTTTTATAAATTACAGAAACTCCTTATGTAAAAAAAACCCATATATTATTATATTATATAATATTATATATATTATATTATATTCACTGAATATAATTGTTTGCATGGTCATCTGCAAATATATAAAGTCAAAGTGAAATAAAATGAAATTTGGGGTGCCTGAGTGGCTCAGTCAGTTAAGCATCTGCCTTTGGCTTAGGTCATGATCCCAAAGTCCTGGGATCAAATCTCACATCAGTACCCCCGCTCAGCAGGGAGGCTGCTTCTCCCTCTCTCTCTCTGCTGCTCTCCCTGCTTGTGCTCTCTCACTCTCTCTTTTTCAATCTCTCTCTCAAATAAATAAAATCTTTTTAAAAAGAAATAAAATGAAATTTATAACTTACAAATAAAAAATATATTGTATATCTATAAGGAAAAACCTATATCAGGTTTTGTTTTGTTTTGGTTTGGTTTTTCTTGCTTTTTTGGGAGAGTTGTTTTTGTTTTATTTGGGTAAGTGTTTCATTTGTGTTTGAGGGGGGCCTTTGTTTCTGGTTTTATTTGAAGAAATGTTTCATATCCAAGAAAGAGCACTGACCTTGGAGGCAGATAGACCTAAGCTCTGAAATGAAATTCAGTCTATTTCTTACTCTCATATGATCCATGAGAATCCATTTTGTTCAATGTGCTTTTTAAAACAACAAAAAATAACCTAGAATAAGTGGATAAACTCCTATAAGCTAACAATTTACCAGGACTGAATCATAAGAGATATAAAATTTGTACAGACCAGCTACTAGTAAGGAGATTGAATCAGTAATAAAAAAAAATAAAAATTTCCAAAAAAAAAAGTACAGGACCAGATGGCTTCAGTGGTGAATTCTACCAAACATCCAAAGAAATAATTCTAATCCTTCTCAAACTCTTCCAAACATAGAAGAGGAGGTAACAATTCCAAAGTCACTTTATAAGGCCAACATTGCCCTGATATCAAAGTCAGACCAAGACCCTACAAGAAAAAAAAATTTAGAGGCACCTGGATGGCTCAGTTGGTTGAGCATCCAACTCTTGATTTCAGCTCAAGTCATGATCTTAGATGAGATCCAGCCCAGCATCAAGAGTGGAGTCAGCTCGAGATTCTCTCCCTTTCCTTCCCCTCTGCACCTCCTCCCACTTGTGTGTGCCCTCTCTCTCAAATAAATAGATAGATAGATAGATAGATAGATAGATAGATAGATAGATAGATATAGATAAATAAATAAAATCTTTAAAAAAGAAAAAATTATAGGACAATGTTCCTGATGAGCACGGATATAAAAATCCTCAACAAAACGTTAGCAAATTGAATTCAACTGTACAATAAAAGGATCATACACCATGATCAAGTGAGGTTGACTCCACGGATGCAAGAATGGTTCAATATCTGTAAATCAGTGTAAGAGATCACATTAACAAAATGAAGGATAGAAATCACGTAATCACCTCAGTAGATGCAGAAAAAGAATTTGACAGGGCAGCCCAGGTGGCTCAGTGGTTTAGTGCAGCCCTCAGCCCAGGACCTGAACCTGGAGACCCAGGATTGAGTCCCACATCAGGCTCCCTGCATGGAGCCTGCCTCTCCCTCTGCCTGTGTCTCTGCCTCTCTCTCTCACTCTGTCTCTCATGAATAAATAAATAAAATATTTTTTTAAAAAAGAAAAAGAATTTGACAAAATTCAACATGCTTTCATAATCAAGCTCAAAAATTAGGTATATAAAGAATACCTTGATACCTCAACATAATAAAGACCATATATGGCAAGCCCAAAACTAATATCATTCTCAATGGTGAAAAGCTGAAAACTTTTCCTCTAATAACAGGAACAAGACAAGGATGCCCACTTTCACCACTTTCATTCAACAGAGTAAAAATCCAAGCCATAGCAATTAGGCAAGAAAAAGAAATAAAAAGTATCTAATCAGAAAGTAAGAAGTAAAACTGTTTTTTTGCAGATGACATGATAGTACACACAGGAAACCTCAAAGGTCCACCCAAACACTGTTAGAACTAATGAATTCACGAAGTTGGATGACACAAGATCAATATACAAAAATCAACTGTCTCAGTTGTGTTTCCATAAACTAACAATGAACTACTGGAAAGAGAAATTAAGAAAACAATCCCATTTACAATTACATCAAAAAGAATAAAATACCTAGGAATAAATTTAACCAAGTTAGGTGAAAGGTCTACACTATAAGCTACAAAACACTATTGAAAGAACTTGAGAAGACACAAATAAATGGGAAGATATCCTGTATACACAGATAAGAAGAGTTAATATTGTTAAAATATCCGTACTACCCAAAGTGATATACGGATTCAATGCAATCCCTATTAAACTATTAAACTTCCAGTGGCATTTTTCACAGAAGTAGAAAAAAATAATTTGAAAAGTTATATGGAACTGCAAAAGAACCCAAATAACCACAACAATTCTGAGCTAAAAGAACAAAGCTGGAGGCATCATACTTCCTGGTTTCAAAACTATATTACAAACCTACAGCAATCAAAAAACATCATGGTGCTGGCATAAAAACACACATGGATCAATGGAACATAATAGAGAGCCCAGAAATAAGCAAGGCAATGGACAAAGAAAACCATTGTGCACTATTGGGAATTTCCGTAAACCATTATAGAAAACAGTGTGAAGGTTCCTCAAGAAATTAAAAGTAGAATTATCATATAATCTAGCCTTCCCACTTCGGGGCTTATATCCAGAGTAAATGAAACCATTATCTCAAAGAGATATCTGCACTCCCATGTTCATTGCAGCATCATGACAGCCAAGGCATAAAACTAAGGATTCATTGACAGATGAATGGATAAAGAAAATATATATATATATATATACACACACACACACACACACACAATGTTACATATATGTTTCATATATATAAATGTATTATATATAATATACATTATATATAGTTATATGTTATATAATATATAGTTATATATGTTAACACATGTTATATATGTATATATAACATATATAATGTTATATATATGTTATATAATGTTTTATATATATATATATATATATATATATATATATATGACTATTATAGTCCACACAATGGACTATTATTCAGCCATAAAAAGAAGGAACCCTATTTGCAAAAACCTGGATAAACCTGTAGAGCATTATGCTAAGTAAAATAAGCCAGATATAAAAAGAGAAATACTGCATGATATCACTTAGATGTGGAATCTGAAACAAACCAGAAAGTCAAACTCATAAAAACAGAGTAGTGGAGAGGGCACTGTCATTGGAGTTACACAGACCAGCATTCCTATCCTGGTTCTGTCACCTAATTACTGCTTAGCTTCATTGAACTTTCATATCCTCTTCTGTCAAACTGGGATAATATCTATTCTACAGGATGATGGTTGCCAAGGGCTGGGGGTGTGTTAGGGGGAGGTGGGAGAAATGGGGAAATGTTGATTGAAGGGTACAAACTTGGGGCACCTGGGTGGCTCAGGTCATGATCCTGGAGTGGGATCAAGCCCTGCATTGAGCTCCCTAATCAGTGGGGAGTCTGCTTCTCCCTCTCCCCCTGCCCCTCCACCCTGCTCATGTTCTCTCCATCACTCTCTGTCTCGCTAAGAAGCAAAATCTTTTTTTTTAATGGTACAAACTTCATTTATAAAATGAACGAAGTCCAAGGATCTAATGTATAACATGGCAACCATAGTTGATAACACTGTATTGTTTAATTGAAATTTGCTGAGGGTAAAACTTAAGCATTCTCAACAAAACAAAACAAAACAAAAACAAAAAAAAAATTAGTATGTGAGGTGATGAATGTGTTACTGGGAATTCCTTCACAATGTGTACTTATTATTGCATTGTACATTTTAAATATCATTTTATTCACCAGTTATACCTCAATAAGGCTGGATATATATATATCCATATATATTTTGAAATATCTGGAGTTGTCCTTTTTTTTAAGATTTAGTTTTTAAGTAATCTCTTACTTAAAGGTGAGGCTGGAACTTAAAACCTCAAGATCAAGAGTCACATGCTCCACCAATTAAGCCAGCCAGACACCTCTGGAGTTGCCTTTTATGTTTTTAATATTTTATTTATTTATTCATGAGAGACACAGAGAGAGAGGGGCAGGGACACAGGCAGAGAGAGAAGCAGGCTCCATGCAGGGAGCCCAACGTGGGACTCGATCCCGGGACTCCAGGATCAGGCCCTGGGCCCACGGCAGGCGCTCAACCGCTGAGCCACCCGGGCATCCCTGGAGTTGTTTTTTAAGTAAACCACTTATTTTTTAATAGCTATGGAAAAGTAAAATTTGAGAGGTGTACCTTTACCCCCAAAAAAGATGATTATTGGCTTGTTTTATTATACCTTTTGTTAATCACAGCACTGAGTCTTAGAGGGAATCTATATGCTTTCGAGATTTCTGTTTCTCCCTAAGGTAACAAAAGGGTGTGGATACCCAGGAAAACTATCTTCCCGTCATGAAAGAAAGAAAGAAGGAAAGAAGGAAAGAAAGGAAAGAAAGGAAGGAAGAAAGGAAGGAAGGAAGGAAGGAAGGAAGGAAGGAAGGAAGGAAGGAAGGAAGGAAGGAAGGAAGGAAGGAAGGAAGGAAGGAAGAAGAAAGAAAAGAAAAGAAAAGAAAAGAAAGAAAGAAAGAAAGAAAGAAAGAAAGAAAGAAAGAAAGAAAGAAAGAAAGAAAAATAAAAGCCTCCTGTTGCAAATAAACGTTCTCTCAGAAAAGCCTCCAGCTAACTCCACTATCAGCTGCTACCTAAATATCTATAGGAAGGAAGCCACTTTACCTTAAGAATCAATTGAAAAGAAGGTTGAAGAAGATGGAAAAAGGAGCCTGCTTTCATGTTAGAATATTGCCTCTTAAATAAAAGAATACATGTTACAAAAGGGATGTGGTGCTTGAGTATTTGATCTCTTAACCTTCTGACATTTCATATTGAAGAAATAAAATTGATGCCACGGGAGTGTGGCTCAGCTAAGAGTCGTAATGATGGGGAGCCAAATGGAAACTGTGCAGTATTTATTAGGAGGAAAGTAACAGGATAAAAGAGAAGCTGAATATGACAGTATTTTAAAAGCACAGTTCTTAAAAAAAAAAAAAAAAGATTTAAAAGGCCTAACATCGCGGTGGGATTGCATCAAATCCCCTGTACGGTCATTACATCAAGCTGCAATAAAAAGCTGACCTTCTTTCTTGTTGGATGAGGTTATGCATGTTCAGGCTGTTTAATCAACTGGACATATAACCAAGAAATAGACACTTGCTATTATGAATAAGAAAGAAAGTTGTAGAGAAGGATCCTTGCAAAACCACCATGACAGAGGAGAATAGGGTTAGCCTATTTCCAAAAAGCCTCTGGTGGCTGCCGCAGCAGTTTAGCACCACCTGCAGCCCAGGGCATGATCCTGGAGTCCCGGGATCGAGTCCCACGTCAGGCTCTCTGCACGGAGCCTGCTTCTCCCTCTGCCTGTGTCTCTGCCTCTCTCTCTCTCTCTCTCTCTCTCTCTGTGTGTGTGTCTCTATGAAGAAAAAATAAATAAAATCTTTAAAAAAAAAAAAAAAAAGGAAATGGACTTGGCCTATGGTCTGTAGTGGCTGCTCATCTACAGTGAGAAGCTTTCAGGAAATTTGATGTTCCCGAATTGTTTGGTAGGTCATAACTGCCTATTTTTATGATGCAGTCCATTCTAGTGAACGTAGGGACTCCCATTGAAAATCTTAAGGATTTCTCACAAAAGGTAAGTAATAAAGAAAAAGCATACTGATTTGAGACATTGGCATTTGAACCATCTTAAGAATGGCTAACAGACTAGAACCAGCAAAGTGATAGGAATTACATGAGGAATAGGTGACACCTAAAGGAGCATCCAGGGATCAAAACTGCAGAGAAACGAAAAAGCATCTGAAAGGCATCAGAGGCCCTTCCAGGAACCCTTCACCTGAATCGCCTGCCTCCTGAGGAGCAGCGTGGCCTAGTGGAAAGGACGCTGTCATTGGAGTTATGCGGGCCTGGGTTCCCATTCTGGTTCTGCCATTTAATTACTGCTTAACTTCACTGAACTTTCATTTCCTCTTCTGTCAAACTGGGATAATACATCTATTCTGCAGGATGGTTCTATTAACTGACGCAGCAACCATGGGTAAAGTACTTACCATGTAGTCCATGCCCAGGAAAGGTTAGTGGTATTATTAGAAGCAATGAATCATAGACTCATGAGATGTTTATGCTGGAGGCATCCTTGATGATCATTTAATGGAACAACATCCTTTTCTAGAGCAAGCTGAGGTCTGGGGAGAGGTTTAAAGACTTGGCCCTACCACTCCTGAGTTTCAGTGGTGTTCAAACCACTCACTCCTCAGAGCCCTAGCAGATCCACAAAGTCTGCGTGGTGGTTGTAGCAGAGTCCACGAGGGGCCTTCCCACGCCCACACAGCGTGCATGCACACACGCGTACGTGCACACATGCCCACACCCCCCTCTAAGGCTGCCTCAGTGTCATGACCACTCAGGAACACATCTGCCTCCACTGGTATTATGATGGGGACACCAGAGCCAAAAAGTTATCTGCCAGGAGAGAGAACACCAACATTCTGTGAGGGCCTCAGAGACAGAGGAGGCTGAAGTAGTACCCTCACTGACCCTGGGCTCCAGATCCACTCCATGAAACAGGCCTGGGAGGGAGAGTGCAGGAAACATGCTTCTTGGATTGAACCAGCAAGTGTAGCCCAAGCCATGTTCTAAATAAAGCCAATGGCCTAAATGAAAACGTCATCTTTACTCTGTTAGTCAAGGTTCTCCAGAGAAACAGAACCAGTAGGATGCACAGAGAGAGATTTATTTTAAGGAATTGGTTCATGTGACTGGGGGTGCTACCCTGCAGGGCAGACCAGCAGGCTGGAAATTCCAGAAAGAGTCGATGTTGCATGATGAGTCCAAAAGCAGTCTGGAGGCAAAATTCCTCCCTCCTCTGAAGACCTCTGTCTCAAAGCCTCTTAAGGCCTTCGACTAATTAGATGAGGCCCACCCATGTTACGAGAAATATTGTGCTTTACTGAAGGTCAACTTACTTATTTTTTCTTTAAAGATTATTTATTTATTTATTCATTCATTCATTAATTCATTCATTCATGAGAGACACACAGAAAGAGGCAGAGACCTAGACAGAGGGAGAAGCAGGCTCCCCATAGGGAGCCCAACACAGGACTCAATCCCGGGATCCCGGCACCACCACCTGAGCCAAAAGCAGATGCTCAACCACTGAGCCACCCAGTGCCCCCAAGGTCAACCGATTTAATGTCAATCATATCTAAAAAAAAACACTTCCCTTCACAGCAACATTTGATGTTCAACCAAACACTGGGTCCCAATAGCCTGGCCAACTTGACAGGTAAAATTAACCATCAATTTACCATGTGAAGAGAGATGACATCTCGGGGGGTTTTTGTAGGCTTTTGTGTTTTTAAATATTATTTCCCTGTGCATGCTAGGGTTTTTTTTGTTTGTTTTTGGTCCTAACTCATACCTGTTAATGCAGCATTTGAATTTCTTCACCAGTTAGTTGTTGTCACATAAATAGACCATCCCCCAAAACGGTGGCTGAAAGCATCAACCATTTATATAATTCACAGTTCTGTGGATCAGTCTTTAGATTGGGCTTAACTGGGCAGTTCCAGTCTTGGGCGGATTTACTCACATGTGTGTGGTCAGGTGCTGGGTCAGCCGAGTGCCTGTTGACCTAGGATGACCTCAACTGGGGTGGCCCATCTCTGCTCCACATGACCGCTTATCCTCAGACTAACTCGGGCAGTTTACACACAGGAGCCAATGGTCTTGAAAGACAACAAAAACCCTGCAAGGGCCTCTTGAGGCCTCAGCTTGCAAAGGCTGTAGAGTAGAGTTACCACAAAGAGACATTACAGAGGGCACAGCTATAGGAATAATTGTAGCCATTTTTGATTTTGAGCAATCTTCCAGAGTTCCCCTCAAGTGCAGACCATCGAGTAGCCTGCCAATGCCTGACACAAAATACAGGGTCAGTGAATACATTCTCCTTTCCCAGTCCTTTCAGTCATCATTTTGAAGCAATTCAAGTTTTTACAAATACAGGCAGGCTATCATTTCTTTTTTTCCCCAAGTTTCAGATATTTATTAATCAGTGTGATAGGCACCTTCCTCCTGTGCTGTTCTCAGCACTGGCAATCCTAGGAAGGTAGGAGTAGAAAGGAAGTTGAGAGACACTTGGTTTATATTTCCCAATCCAAAGCATGATGATCACTGGATATATTTTATAAAGGTGAATATTTCCCTCTTGAAGAATACAGGTTCTTATACATACTCATTCCTAGGCAGCTGAATGCCTTGTAAAACAACAACAAAAAAAATTACTGCTATTCCTCTAAATCATTATTTCTCTTTTTTTCATCTTTATCCTTCCCTGCGGAGGCTTTTTAGATATTTTTTTCCTATTCATCACCCTCATGAACGTGTACTACTACAGATATACTGTACATCTATGCTTTATACATAAAAATAATAAGGTATTTTTTTGCCTCAAATTCACCATCTAAGTTTCATCCTATTGGGGATGAGATCACCCTCATTGGAAATACTACCTAAAGTTCTCACAGAAGTTTCTTCTCCAATCCTCAGGCACCTCTGCCATCCCCACCACACCCCCAGAATCAAGCCAGGATGGGCCTCTATCAGCTTTAATCATAAGACAGGGGCTGCTGACACCAGTGCATTTGTCTTCACATGACAAACAATAAAAACAGGAAGATAGGACAAAAAAGTCAAGTGGAATTTCATAAATAAGGTCTTAACTGACAGGAACAAGTCAAAGGGGGGGGGGGCGGGAATCACCAGTCATGAGTGACTGTCCATGAATCAGTGTCCAGAATTATCAAGGCCCTAAACAAAACCCATACTTACCTTTAAGGAAATTGAAGGTGTGAAGAGCAAAGGAAATAGCTTTCAAGCCAACACTGTTCCACATTTTCTGATCCTTTTTTTTTTTTTTTTGGTGTGTGTGAGCATGTGTGCGCATGCTTGCAGATTTGCATTATAAAGCAATGAAGCAAAATTTAGATATTAGTATTTCCTCCTGATGAGTATTTAGAATCCTTCTAGTATCTTTTATTTTATTAACCTTAGTCAATAATATGCTCCAGTCAATCTAATTTCCAGAAGCAATGTTTTTGTCGATCTGCAAGCTTATTAACTTTTTTATTACTTTACGAGATCTCTAAAACTGATTGTTTAGGAAATAACATAATGAGCAAAACCTCCAAGGATGTGCTAAATTTGCACTTGACATTTAATCAATGTATCTATATGTATACATTTGAAAATTAATTATACCATAACATAATTTTAAAAAATAAATCTAACCATAGGTAATTAGTGTGCTCATTACTAATGAGTTAAGCACCTTCCCAGGTCAAGTTTCAAGGAAATTATTTGTATACTGGCTTTTGGTAAAGTATGATCATCTGTTGGGTTAGACATTATTTTCTCTTATTCTGGCGTTTTAACCTGAATTGAATTCTTGCTGAATTTTCCCAGCAACAAATCTTGTTAGGAATTAAATCTAAAGAAGAAGGACAAAGGTAGATCTAGTGGATGTGAATTATATCCTTAGGCCACTGAATAACATGATTGTCTGTACCTTCAAAGACTGAGAATCCTAAACCAGGAGCCTGGGATTTCCTGGTTAGGCAGGATTAGGTAAACTGCCCTGAATTTCTTGAAGCATGAAGTTCTCAGTTCTCAGTTTGATTCCCCAGTTCTTTGGGCGAGAGTAAGTGAGGTGTTTGGTATATCCATTGTGAAGCCTGTGCTTCACTGGGCTTTAAGCAATGACTGGATCAAAAATGGTTGCAATTTCAAAAGCAAAAGGAACAAAGAAACTGGGACTCATATCAGTGATAGGTATAGAATTTGTTACCATATTTCTAAAGGCAACATTATCAAAAGCCTAATGTGTGTGTTCCCCATGATCCAGCAAATAGACTTCAGAAAAAATTTTTAAAAGATTTTATTTCAGAGAGAGGTATAGTGAGAGAGCACAAGCAGGGAGAGCGGCAGAGGGAGAGGGAGAAGCAGGCTCCCTGCTGAGCAGGTCCAGGATTGATCCCAGGACCCTGAGATCATGACCTGAGCCGAGGCAGACACTTAATCAGTTGAGCCACTCAGGTGTCCCCAGAAATTTATTCTAATGAACAATGAATATGACTAAAAAATTAACTATAATGATAATAATTATAGTTTTATTTATAATGATTTCTTTTATTGTAAGCTCCTGTCTCACTATAGAGAAATAGTAAATAAACAAGGGTAGATCCAAACATTTCCATATGAAAACATAGATAACAAGACTCTATTAAAATATCAATTATAAGTTAAATAATCCAGTTCCAAAAAGACAAATACTGTAGGATTCGGCTTCCACGAGGTACCTAGACTCATCAAACGCATGGAGACCGAAAGTAGAAGGATGGTTGCCAGGGGTAGTGGTACTTGAGGGGGAGTTAGCATCTAATGGACATGAAGTTTCCATTAGGAAAGATGAAAAAAGTTCTGGACATTGGTTTCACAACAATGTGAATGTACTTAACACTATTTAACTGTACACTTAAAGATGGTTAAGATGGTAAATTTTATATTATGTATATTTTGCCACAATTAAAATTTTATATATTGAAAATGTGAGTAGTTTTCCTTCATTTTGTATTTTCTAAGTATTTTCTATAAATGAATTTTCTTATAAGACGGACCTAATTAATATGAAAAAAAGAAAACCCATTTTATCTTTAGTTAATATTATTTTTAAAAATATTATTCAGGACGCCTAGGTGGCTCATGGTTGAGCATCTGCCTTTGGCTCGGGTTGTGGTCCTGGGGTCCCAGGATAGAGTCCCGCATCAGGCTTCCCTGCATGGAACCTACTTCTCCCTCTGCCTGTGTCTCTGCCTCCCTCTCTGTGTCTCTCATGAATAAATAAACTAATTAAAATCTTTTAAAATAAAATTATTCGTTGTAGGGCTCCTGGGTGGCTCAGCTGGTTAAGCAGTTTCCATGATCTCAGAGTCCTGGGATCAAGTCCCACATCGGATGCTCTGCTCAGCAGGTAGTCTGCTTCTCCCTCTCCCTCTGCCCATCCCCCTACCCATGCCTGTTTGCTCTTTCTCTCTTCCCCCAAATAAATAAAATCTTAAAAAAATATTATTCTTAGTGGCTAATAACTTTGTATGACAATAAAGAGGGATTTTGGTCATTGTCCCAGAACATATTTTGTCTAGAATGCTCTCCCTGCCACATGTCCCCATACTTGTCTACAGAAGACATATATACTCTTCAAGACCCAATTTGCTTCCATCTTCCCTAAGAAATCTTCCGATATGACCTCAGTGAGAAGCCATTCTTATCCTCATAGCATCCATAATAACAGTAATAATAATGTCATTAGGTGCCTAATATGTAACTCACACTAAGATTAACATATTATTTCACCTCCTAATAATTATAATTAGGTAGGTGTTATCATCCCCCTTATACAGATGAGGAAACTAAGAAACAGACACAAAAACCTTGAATTGTAAAAGAGATGATGGCCCAGGTCCATCTGCTCCAGAACCCACAGCCCTACACTCCCTCCCTCTCCTATCTTGCAAGACTATGAAGAATGCTGTGATGACTTCACTTACTTTGTGGAACAGAATTTTCAACCAATATTCAGCAGGAAAATATTTTTCAAATATTTTTTTCCTTTCTCCCAGTATTTCCCATCACATTTGCAGAGATACCAGATTCTAAGCCCCTTGCCACTGGGGAGAGAGATGATCAATCCAAAGTAGGACATGGCTAAAGAGACTCTTTCTGAGAACTGCAGAATAGACAAGATGGTTCCATCAGGCTTCATGAGAAACAACAGACTTTCCCTCTGTCAACACCCCCAAACCCCCCCTCACTTATTCTTTATAAAGGGAGAGAAGGTGCATCAGGCGAGAAGCAGGGAGAGCTGTGACCTAGGTGGGTATCTGCAAGAGGGGACCTACATCCCACCTCCCAGGTTGGAGCTGGGTGAATGAGAGCTCTTGATGCCTAAGTAGACGTGGATCACAGGATTTCAGAAAAGTTACTGTGCCCCAGAGGGTAATGAATACCTTGATTTTAGCACTAAAGGAGAGAGATGTGGTCCTGATGGACTCAGAGAAGTGAGTGACCAATATGCAACCAATCCCATGCCTTGGGTTGGGTACATAGGACAACTACCTGTGGCCTTGTGGTAGGAGGCAGTCATGGGACAGTATACCTTACCCTTGTTTTCTGAGCGTCATTAAAATTCAGTACTATTATATATTGTCTGGGATTTGCTTCAAAACAATCTAGGGTTGTGGGGCTATAGGTGAAACAAAAAGTTACAATCATTGCAACCGGGAGAGGAATATTTGGGGGTTCACTGCTCTCTATTATTCCATATGTTGAAAGGTTTTCATAATTTTTTAAAATTTAACTTTAAGGTTTCTAATAATATCTCAAAGATCTTAAAAGAAAGACGCCAGCAATGTAGCTTCATTCCAACTACAATTACAGAGGGTCCCCAACTTGTAAGGGTCCAACTAACAAGGGCTGGACTTAATGATTTTTCAACTTTACAAAGATAAAAAAGCAACAGGCATTCAGTGGAAACTGGATTTTGAATTTTTAATTTTGATCCTTTCCCAGGCTAATAATAGGTAGCATGATACTCTCATGATGCTGGGCAGTGGCAGCGTGCCACAGCTCCCAGTCAGCCATCAAATCATGAGGGTAAACGATGGATACATTTGCAACCCTTCTGTCCCCATATGGCCATTCTGTTTTTCACTTTCATCATAGTGTTCAATAAATTACATGTGCTATTCAACCCTTATTATAAAATAGGCTTTGCGTTAGACAATTTCACCCAAATGTAGGCTAATATGTGTTCTGAGCACATTTAAGGTAGGTGAGGCTAAGCTACGCTGTTCATTAAGTTAGGTGGATTCAATGTGATTATTTTCAGTTTACCACAGGTTTACTGGGACATAATCCCATTATAAGTTGAGAAAGATCTGCATTTTGTGCTTGTCTGCCCTACACCAGTTGAGTTACTCTGAGCCCCATACTCTTCTAAGGAAGGCCACGCCAGCCTGGATCAATGCAAAAACTGATGGGACAATGGATGTTTCAATGATGCCTGCATGATATTGAGAATTCATTTCTTCTCCCTTCTCTCCTTTCAATGCTTTGGGCCTTACATAAACCCTTGGAATTTATTAGATTTAATCCCAGGAGGAAGGTAGGAGCCACAGATCAACTGAGATTGTGTTTCTACAGAATGGAAAAAGAATTAAAGGGAAATAGAGCTATATTTCTTATACCTGAGACTTCAGAAATTCTCACTTGCTACAAATATATCCAGGGTGCCCCCTACATCCTGTCACTGCATAATAAGTCTGCCAATGTCTGCTTCCACTGGTTCCAACAAAACATTTTGCCATACTTCATATCCAGATGAAGTGAGTGGCATATGCCCCAAAGGGGTTTAATGTTGGTAAGTATTCTTAGTTGCTGGAAGTTTTCTTTTAGGGTTTAATCTCCACTAAACAAACCCCACACATCTTGTTATGATGTTGGTTTTACCTTTGTCACCAGACTGTTCTCCACATGAGCTTAAATGTTTGAGCCTTACTTGCAGAATTGTGTGATGCAATCGGATCACACAATAATTTGAATTTAACTGTATCCTTTGCTGCGCAAAAGCTTCTTATCTTGATGAAGTCCCAATAGTTCATTTTTGCTTTTGTTTCTTTTGCCTTCGTGGATGTATCTTGCAAGAAGTTACTGTGGCCGAGTTCAAAAAGGGTGTTGCCTGTGTTCTCCTCTAGGATTTTGATGGAATCTTGTCTCATGTTTAGATCTTTGATCCATTTTGAGTTTATCTTTGTGTATGGTGCAAAAGAGTGGTCTAGTTTCATTCTTCTGCATGTGGATGTCCAATTTTCCCAGCACCATCTATTGAAGAGACTGTCTTTTTTCCAAGGTAATAGAGGGGAAGGGAGAAGAAATGGGTGGGAAATATCAGAAAGGGAGACAGAACATGGAAGACTCCTAACTCTGGGAAACGAACTAGGGGTACCGGAAGGGGAGAAGGGCGGGGGGTGGGGGTAACTGGGTGGCGGGCACTGAGGGGGGCACTTGACGGAATGAGCACTGGGTGTTATTTTGTATGTTGGCAAATTGAACACCAATAAAAAATAATTATTAAAAAATAAATAAATAAAAATAAAAACTACGATTTCTTGGCAAAAAAAAAAATGAATTTAAGCACCAATTAGATTTCGAGATGAAAGAATTGGTTTTAGGTCTATCCTTTAAAAGATGAGTGGGTCATTTTCACCTGGGCATCCCAGATTCTAAATGCTTAACTGCACTTGATAGATGTCAGATCAATGCTAGCTACCCTGTAACAGAGGTCTTTCAGGGCAGCCTGAGGCAACAGGCCACATATTTGGGGCCCCCGACAGCTGTCACACCTGCCAAAACACAGTGGAAGAAGAGCTACTTTCCTTGACAGAATGGGGCCTACCATCTTCCCAGTGTTTTGGGGGTGCCCACTAGGAACCAAGACAACATCCCCCTTTCCAGTGTGTGCAACTGCTGGTATCTGAGGGTGAGAAACTATATATAACCCTTTACTCCCACTGCTATCTTTTTTCTCGTTTCCTCCCTACCAAGTCTACAGGGAAGAAGAGGCAATAGTAAAACTTGCTTTTGTGTTGCCCGTAACCTGTGAAATCTGTGATGCCCACCATTTTTCACAGGAAGATAGACCTGCTTCTGGTCTCATTCTTGAACTCTGACCAAACACAGACAGACCTAGTTGTGTCTTCAGTAGTGCTGCACTCATCCACATGTACATCTACTTACTCTCCATGTGAACCATAAATTGTATTTATGACTTTTGTCTGCCAAGGTTGGGACTTTCATCTTTCTCCAGTGAACAAAATAAAGCTGATTGGTAATAGGATTTTGTGGCTATGAAGATAGGATTTGGAATCATGCCAACCTGAACAAAATGAACTCCCATTCTACTGCTTTCCAGCTCTGTGACCCTTGATAGATTTCTACTTAGCCTGGCTTTGGTTTCTCCATAAATAAGACAGCAGACTACCCACATTATCATAAGCATATTTTGAGTACTGGGTGTCTAGTATAGAGCAAGTGCTTAATAAATGCTAGCTCTAAGAAATAAATGTACCCAGAAAGGTAAAGATGTCAAACCAAGATAAAAAACCCCACATCTAAAGACATAGTCAAAAACAAACAAACCCACAAAACGGAACGGAAGCTCTTCTGTGGAAAAATATACGTGCTTTGTATCATTCCTGACTGACCAAGAATGAAGCAGCCCTAGAGAGACAGCAGAGTGGGGAGCCACAGCTAGCACCAGAGTTGAAGGTCAGGGCAAGTGAAGCCATACAGGACCAATCAAAAAAGATATGCTCTTTTTTTTATAAAAATGTAGAAGACCACCAATAATGTTGGATTGGCCTACAGTGTGTGTGTGTGTGTGTGTGTGTGTGTGTGTGCATGTTAAGCTAAAATGAGTTGCATACTATTCTGATTGCTTTATATATATAACGCATCCAACCTTCAACTAAAAAAACACTGCCAGGGGCACCTGGGTGGCTCAGTGGGTGAGCATCTGCCTTTGGGTCAGGTTATGATTCAGGGGTCCTGGGACTGAGTCCCACACCGGGCTCACTGCAGGGAGCCTGCTTCTCCCTCTGCCTATGTCTCTGCCTCTCTCTGTGTCTCTCATGAATAAATAAAATCTTTTTTTAAATAAATTAATTTTTTTTTAATTAAAAATACTGTCAGCATCGCCATCCTCAAACAGTGGGAATTGGGATACAAACCCATGAAGTCCAGTTCTTGAACTCATATACCTAAAGCCTGTGTTATGTGGCTTCTTGTTTCAGGGGTTTGCCTTGTAACTTGGAAGCTCCCAAACCTCATGTGTCAACCCAGCCTTATTCATCCAGAAAAATTAATCACAAGCTGGGAACCTGACTTATGCATCAGTAATACAAATTTAGAAGACAAAATGACCTGGCCACCCCATACACCACTATCGGTATCCTTAATCACTTTTGCTCTAGAGGCCAATGACATCATCTAGATGGTGACACAGGGGAAGACATGGAGCCTGAGGCAACAATCACAGAACTATTTCTAGCCTGGAAGAAGTACAGGGGCCCCTCTTCCACTCTCAAACTTTTATCAGCTGACAAAAGCTACATTCTCTGTCTCCAAAGAAGAAACAGAGCTATTGAATTCCAACCCCGGTATCTTTTAGATGGAAATGTTGAAGTATTCTGCTTTCTTTGAAAATTTCTGGTTGAAGTATCTGGAGTCTCTTCTCTTTCAATTACTGAATAGTGTATGTCTGACTTGTCTTTTTACTCAAAAACCAAGGCCTATTTGCCAGCTTCCATTTAGGCACAAAATGCACTAGTCCTCCAGTTTCAGTTGGAAGAAAAGGCAGATGGGAACAACCGTTTGTTAAGCAACAACATTTTTATTTCCTCTTAAGCATGCATCCTGATGCTATAGTATGAGTAACAACAAATTCTCATTGTAGAAAAAAACAGTCTTATCTAATTAATAAGTTAATATCTTATCTAATTAATAAGCTAAATAATAAGTTATTATTGACTCTTTTGCCAGTAATTTCCTATAGTAAATTTTTGCAGAGAGAATAGATTCTGGTGTCAAACCCTGGCCCTACTACACATCAGTAATACATAATGCATGACATTAGGTGAGCTTCTACTAGGAAGTTCCAGTTTTCCCATCTGTAAAATGAGGTCTTGATGATAAAGAGTGCTCTTAATGCATAAGGTTTGAGTGAGAACAAACAAGATCTTCCATGTATGTGGCCTAACACAATGTCTGCCAAATGCAGGTGCTTGATATATATCAGCAATTATGATTAATCATTTGAGAAAAATTACAAAAAGAATTCTGGTTTTATTTCTTTTTCAGCTAAATCTACCATAGATGCTTTGAGATGTTTAGTGTGTGTTTCCTCTATTCGGACTTCTCTTTTGTTGATAATATCTTCTCACTCTAAAATTCATAGTCTTATTCATTACTGAAGGTGTGATTTGTCTGCAGATTTTATATAATAATTGATAAAATAGGACCTTTAGTAACTAAAGTAATATGATGAATTAATTTTTCTCATCAGGAAAATATTATTTCTCTATCTCAAACAGATAAAACAAGACATATCAGTTACACTTTTAACACCTACTTTTAGTTTTCTGATAATAATACATATTCTATTTTCCACATTTGTCTATCAACTCAGAAACGGAATTACATAAATATTTTGAAGAAACTACTAAACACATGCTGGGTTTTTATTAATACTAATTCAGGAGCCTACAAATTGCCCATCACTGCCCCAGATGCTACAAATACAAATCTTCAAAGAATCAGAGACAAGTCAGTAGATATTTATGATAGGGAGCAAGCAGTGATACATAAAAAAATTATACAAAATTCAGAATTCATAAACTGAAGAACCCATAAACTTTATGAATGCAGATGACACAAAGCTCAGAACTGAGACTTGAGGAAAGAAAAAAGGAGAGGTTGAAGGGCAGGAGATAAAAAGGAAGTGGGGAAAACACTACATGCAAAGGCATGGAAGTGTTAGAGAAGTAGTATGAGACCAGAGGTAACAACTTAATCCACAGCAGAAACACATGTGGTCGACCAGAAGACCATCCTGTGGAGAGTCACATGGTAACACTCCTCAACACCTATCCCTCCCTAAACCCTGCCTTTAGTACTAGGACCTTGTCCTGCTTCTGGTACAGAGGTGTTAAACATTCTTTCTCATTAGTAATAGTTGAGTAAGGGACAGGCAGGGCTCGGGAGGGAGAGATAGAGAGGGGCCTATGTGATCAGGCTCATAGAAACCCCCAAAATACTGAAGTGTAAGGAAACCATAGGTAAGAGAACAAGCCAGACCACCCTGCCCTAGGTGGGGGTAGGGAGGGTATCTTTTTTATGACAGTCATCTGTGACCAACAAAGAATAATCAGACCCCAAAGAAGAAGTAAGTCATTAAAGATGTTATCACCAGTCCTTACTCAAACCAAGATATCACAACAATGATAGGGCCACAAGCTCCCTGGTCAGTTCTAAATAAAAGACTGTCAGCAGAGGCCCACATTGGCAGCTCTGCCGGGACCCCTCTCACTTCTGAGAGTTTTCTCTGTATCCTCACTTAATGAACTTCTATCACTTTACTCACTCTCCTTTTCTGTGAGATTCATTCTTCAACTCCATGAGACAAGAACCACTTCAAGTGGGTGAAGTGCATGGAGAACCATCTTGTTCACTTGAACGTTCCAGTGAATTTCAGTTTATTAAAATAAATTTCTGTGTGTTGGTTTGTTCAACACTTTGGGATCAAAAGAATACATACATATAATAATAAGTGCACCTTTTCCAAGAATAAGTGATCTATTCAACTGGAGGTAGTAGGAAAAGTAGGGTCTTACAAAATACAGTGAAGAGTATGAGGACACTTCCAGAAAGGATAGAGCTCCAGCTGGACCAACAACAGGGATATTGAGCTAGTCCATTGCCTTTTTTGTACTTCAATTTCCTCTCCTAAAATTATCTATAATTTGAGATGTGGCTGTCACCTTTCCTCAAGTGAGGGTGATAACACCAAAAGAATCTCCTCAGTTTTGATGGGTTATTTTTTTTTAACTCTCAAAATGAAATATAGATCTATCTTCAAGTATAGATAGAGTAGACATCAGAAAGTGCACATCAGAACATTGAAAACATCGGAAAGCCAAAGGATAACGTACCCAAAAGTGTAAAAAGAAACTATGTGGGGCGGTTAGGTTTTTAAGCACAAACATTCTGAATAAGAATGAATAATTTAGTGGCAAAAAAATATGAATAAATGAACAAATAAGCTCTTCCTATTCCTGACATTAGTAAAGTGTCATTTCTCAACCCTCCTTTCCAGGCATTCTCTCTCTTTTTTTTTTTTAAAGATTTATTTATTTACGATAGACATAGAGAGAGAGAGAGGCAGAGACACAGGAGGAGGGAGAAGCAGGCTCCATGCTGGGAGCCTGACATGGGACTCGATCCCGGGACTCCAGGATCAGGCCCTGGGCCAAAGGCAGGCGCTAAACTGCTGAGCCACCCAGGGATCCCCCCTTTCCAGGCATTCTGAAAAATGTAACCTGTAAGATGCTAACCGTACTGCTAAGCTGATTGCAGTGGTGGTGAAGGAGCCAAGAAAAATAAGCAAATAAAATAACTGCTTGAGTTATGAGGCTTTACCCTCATGAGTAGGATTAGTGCCCTTATAATAAAAGAAGCTCAAAAGAGATGCCTCACCCCTTCCACCCTGAGGAGACACGAGAGGTTGGCAGTCTGCATCGCAGAGGAGGGCCCTCCCCACACCCTGACAGAGCTAGCAGCCTGATCTTGGACTTGCAGCCTGCAGAACCGTGAGAAATAAATTTCTGTTGTTTATAAGCCACTCAGTCTCCGGTGTTTTGTTTAAGCAGCTCAGTCTTTTGTACATGGTACATTTCTTTTAGCATGCTGCTTTTGAGACTGTGCACATTGTTGCAAGCAGCAGGAGTTTGCTTCTTTTTACTGATGAACAGTGTTCCCCTGCATAGGTTTACCTACATTGTGTTGCTCCATTTACCAATTGGTGGGCATTCAGGTGTTAGCAGTTCAGGACTATGATGAATAATAGTGCGATGAAGGTTCACATCCCCGTGTATGTGTAGACATATGTTTTCAATTCTCTTAGGTAAATGCCTGTGAGGGGAAAAGCTGGATTACACAGTAGGTGTATGTTTAGCCTTCTCAGAAACTGCTGAGCTTTTCTGAATTGACTTCTAATTCAGCATATTTTAATTGCACGGATCCCTTCTTTATTATCTTTGCTTATAAACCAAATTCTACAGTTGGAGCTTTGCTCTGTAGTCTGCAATTTTTCTGAGAATCTTCTTAGTCTCCCTCTTTCTCTCTCACACACATCCATGCATGGACGCACACATACCTCAGAGCCCAGCAAAATCTCTTTAAGTGTCTCTGCCCTTGATTTGAGGTCTTACAGCCAGGCTGAGCAGTGGGAAAACCAAAATGTATTAAATTTAGCCAATGAGTATAATTGACAGTTTTTCACTTATGTGATTAGCTTCCTTTCCAAAGTCAGCCCTAGGACAAAGAACGAAATGTCCTTCTGGACAAACAAGCAAAAAGGCCAACAATCTACATGAAAATGGAAGATGGCCTAAAGCAGCTTAGGCTTAAGTGACCCTTAAAATCATACCAGAGAAGGAACTATCTTTTCAAGGGGAGAGAAAAACAAAACAACAGAAGAATTCTCCCTCAGGAGAAAATACACAGTAAATACTTTAGTGTATTTTACAAAGTCCCTGCATAACTGATTATCAGTCCCCCGAAAAACCTTCTGGTAGTCTCTTCAGGGAGACATGAAAAAGAATATTTGTACTGACAAGCATTCCTCAGAAAGCATTCATCAGAGAATGGATTCCTTGTGTTTTAAGAAATGCTTGTTTCTTTATATAATAATAAATATAGTGATTTTAACCATAGTCTCTTATAAAAAGGCTTTGCTCTGGTGGGGGGGGAGGTAAAAACGGGGAGATACAAGTCCATATCTGCAAATTCATAACAGTTTATTAAAGCTTTCTTTTAAATCAATCTGTAAGGTTGATTTGTCACACCATAAAATACAGCTGGGAATAACAAACAGAGAAGGAAAACAATGCTTTAAAAAGAATTAGCAAAACCGACATCCAGTCTCATTCTCCTACTTCACCTTAAGCCTGCTCTTCACCCCTCGTTCTGTTAAAGAGGATCATCACTTTGTGTCACTTTAAAAAGCCACAGTCTTCCCTAGGCCAGAAATCATATACGCTAATAAAAATCACTTCTGTTACTGAGAGGATTTAGAACTACGCCAAGTTTTCAATTCGTATCCAGGAACAAAACGATGCCTGACTTCTCTGGTTGGGTATCTTTTAAAGAGTCATTTAAATCCTAGAGATAATGTTAACAGCACAATTGTACTAAATTTATCCACAATAAGAAAACTTTGAAAAATGTCCTTGGTGTGCATTTTAGGGAAGGTAGCCAGCCAACTGTCCCCCTCCCTTGCTTCAGGCCCATTGCTCTTTGTCAGCAGGGGCTCCACATGTCCCTTCAGTTGAACAAATGGCTTGGTGTGGTCTATGAGTGGGATGGTTTGGCCTGACCCCACTCTACTCACCCAGCTCTCATGGCCAACTTCAGGGATTTACAGAATTCAGTTACAATTCCTTAAAATTTGTATAGACATCACCAACTGTTAACCTTTAAAGTAAAACTGCCAGTTATTTTACCAGCAATAGATGGGTTTACTGGAGAATGAAAGGGAACTGCAATCCAGGACAAAGAAAGTGTGGCAAAACCACAGGCAAGACCAGGGAACAAAGGAGAAGCGTGTTTTTTTAAGGAGAAAGGGGGTCAACTGGGAAGGCTGTTATGAACTAAATAAAAATCCACTGGAGGAAATTGGGAGCTCCAAGTGTGATGGCTTCTCATTGGCAGAGCTGTTGCCCACGTAGATGAGAAAAGAGTCTCTTCTTCCAGATGGAACGTAGTATCCATGTGCAAGATCAAGTCCAGGAAAGGTCAAATCAAATCAATTGCTGCAATTGTGCGGCTGCGCATGACAGCTACCCCTCCAGAACCTCCACTTTAACAAGGTTTCCCATTTCTAATCTTCACATAACAAATAAGTCAGACTTTTTCTTTCAAGTCAAATTGTATACCTCACACTAGAAGTTCTTCTGAATTCAGATTATATTCAAGTCAAGATTTAGAAATATACTTTGGAAGGCTTGCCTCTTCCTCAGCTATCATTTTATAGAATATACCCATGTTTATAGGGGCTGTGGCTGTATTACTGCCCCATGACCTCATTAGACCCTAGCCCCAGCTCCATCTCCAGAATACTGGACCAAATTGGACACTTGACTAAGGGAAGTAAATTCATTGGCTGAATGTAACCATATGATTCCTCTCTGGAGAATTTGAATCAAGAAGCAAAATGACTATTGCCAAATAGTGAAGAGGATGTGGTACATACACACACACACACACACACACACACATACACATACACAATGGAATATTACTCAGCCATCAAAAATAATGAAATCTTGCCATTTGCAACAATGTAGATGGAACTAGACAGTATTATGGAAAGTAAAATAAGTCAGAGAAAGACAAATATCAGATGATTTCACTCATATGTGGAATTTAAGAAACAAACCAAATGAACATAGGAGAAGGGAAGGAAAAACAAAATAAGACAAAATCAGAGAGGGAGACTAACCATAAGAGACTCTTAACTATAGGAAACAAACAGGGTTGCTGGAGGGGAGGTGGATAGGGGGACGGGGTAACTGGGTGATGGCCATTAAGGAGAGCATGTGATGGAATGAGCACTGAGTGTTATATGCAACTGATGAATCACTAAATTCTACCTCTGAAACTAATAATATACTATATGTTAATTAAATTGAATTTAAATTAAAAAAAATGTTTTTAAACCATCTGGGTTCTCTAAATTTAGAGTTAGTTCCCTAGCATAACCCACTGCAAATGCAGGCATAATTTGACTCCCATTTCATCACTCTATGGGAACTGAGGCTCAGGGAACCAGCACAAAAACACCATGGCTATGAGTGATAAACCATTCTTTGTCCCTGGCCCAAAGTCTGTTGTCTTCTACTAGCATCCACAAAATGGTAGCAGGTTAACTTGCAAGTAGGGTAAACTCTCCAACCCTTCACAGTAATTAACACTTCCTTTTCTCCAGGTAGGAACTTCTACCCTGGGAAAGGTTTAGGTGGTAGCCTTTTCATTAGTTCTTTCCACCTCCCCTCCTCACTGGCTGCTTTCTAGTTTCTAAAGGGTTTGGGGAGTGGGCGGTGGGCAGTGGGCGGACAGAGAGGCAAAAGTAGAGTAGATTCTTACCTATCACTGTCAAAAGCTGGTTTCTCCCTCCTTGGGAGCCTGACATATATTTCCATGACTTTTGTTGCATTCTTTAAAGATTCCATTACTAGCCATCACTTCCTAAAGTTCCTCTAACTCAGATGACTGCATCTCTCAACAGGATGACCCCATTATTCCTTTCACATCCCACAAAATCCTATGATCCATCTTTAGCTTCTATCTGCTGCAACCCAATCTCCCATTTGATGGCCCTTCTAAGATGTATGGATTTTTCCACACCACCAAGCAAGTAACTCAATTCTAACACTATCCATTTGGAAATAGAGTCAGATCTCACAGTCAGATCTCACAGATCTCACATCTCCCAGAAGATGTTCCCCACTCCCCATTCCAGACACCAGTTCCAAGACCAGGTTGTCACCTGTGCTTCTGACCAACCAGCTATAAATTAGCTCTTCAGGCTCAGTTAAGTTGCTACAGCAATTCACAGAACTAAGAGAAACATTTTATGTACTAGATTACTGGTTTACTATAAAAGGATATAGCTCAGAAACAACCAGAGGGAAGAGATGCATAGGGCAAGTTATATGGGAAAGGGCACAGAGCTTCCATGCTCTCTGAGTATGCCACTCTACCAACACGTCCACGTATTCCCCAGACTGGGAGTTCCCTAAAAACCTTTCTTTTTGTGTTTTCGTAGAGGCTTTATTGCATAGGCAAGATTGATTAAACCACTGGCTACCAGCGATTTAACTAAATCTCCAACTCCTTTCTCCTCCCCAGAGGTGGTGGTCATGGGTGGCCTGAGAGTTCTAGCCCTCTAATCACATTACTGGTTCTCCAGGCAACCAGCCTCCATCCTTAGGTAACCTGGGATCTTTCCCAAAGTCACTTCATTAACATAACAAGGAATGGGGCAATGACCAAATATATAGAGAGATATATAGATATATTCTTATTATAAATCACAATATCACAACCCTGTTAAACAGAATCTGATCGAACATCATTTTGCCTCTCTTGTGTGTATGATCCACTTCTAATGCTCAGGAGGCACCTGAGCATCTTTACCCTGGCAAATTTAGGGAGTACAGACTAACTGCAAAGCAGCCTCCTCTCAATCTGCTCTGGCATGAGTCAGCTCAGACATAAATGCTCAGGGGCTGCTCTCAGTTAATCCTGTTGAAACCCCCCTTGGAGGTGGGCAGGGGGTGGGGGTGACTGGGTGACGGGCACTGAGGTGGGCACTTGATGGGATGAGCACTGGGTGTTATTCTATATGTTGGCAAATTGAACACCAATAAAAAATAAATTTATAAAAAAGAAACCCCTCTTTCCTAGGCTCGAAGGGTGAGTCATATACCACCTACCTCTATCTACTCTTTGAGGGGAGGGAGGAACAAAACACACAGCAAAGCTCTAAGAAATACTTTTCATAAATTCTACCTCCTTAATCTTAACCTTTAAATCTTCTAGTGTTTGGAATTTCCATGGTAACATACTGCCATATTTATAACTCATCTTTTCATTTGACCCAGGGTTAGTGGGTTTCTGATAACTAAATGGTCCTTAAAGGAGGGATCAGCTATGATAGTTTAATATCTTGATTTCTGTTTTCCTAAACAGTAGGATTGATTTTGAGATGACACCCCAAGCACTTTAACCTGGACTTTCATGTAGTTTTTCTTCATTTCATGAAGTACTGTTCAAGGAAAGTTGTTCTGCACCCAATTTCAATGTGGGTATGGGGGGTGGGGGGCCGTCCTCCATACCTCCAAGCAATTTTCCAACACTACGTGAGTATCATACAATTCAACTCAATTCTGACACTCTCTACTTGGAGACAACAAATTAAATAACCTAGATGAAAAGGATAAGTTCCAAGGAAGACACAAACTGTTGAAATTGACTCAAGAAAAAAACAGAACATCTGAAGTGACCCTTAACAAGTAAAGAGACTAAATTAGTAATCAAAAAACTTACCACAAACAAAAGCCCAGGGCCATTTGGCTTCACAAGTGAATTCTATCACACCTTCTTTTTTCAAGTTTTTATTTAAATTCTAGTTAGTTAACATATAGTGTAATATTGATTTCAGGAGTAGAATTTAGTGATTCATCACTTACATAGAACACCCAGTGCTCACCACCACAACTATCAAACTTTTAAGGATCAACAAACACCAGTCCTTTACAAATTCTTCCAAAAAGAGGGAACACTTCTCAACTCACTCAAAATTACCCTAATACCAAAATCAAACACATCACAAGAGATGAAAAGCACAGACCAATCTCCCCTATGAATATAGATGCAAAAATCCTTAACAAATCACTAGCAAACTGAACCTAGCAATATGTCAACAGAATTACATACTATGATGTATTAAGAAAGTCCTTTTATCCTGAGCTTTGACATCTGAAGCCTTGCTAAGTCTGGAGAGACTGCTCCCACCAGGGCTAGCCAAATCCTAGAGAGAGTAAGCAACTCATTGCTAGTGCTCCTTCATATACAAACCAACCAATCCAGATCCCTAAACTTCAACCGTCTCCTATATCAGGCTCCTACAGATCTCTCAGACTTGGTGCCACTATTCTTCCACTATAATCATCAGAACCACATACCAGACAACTAGAGGCAGCTCCCACATCACAGAACTCCTTGAAATTATTCAAACTAACCAGCCCTAAGCCTACTTACCCTGCTTTGCCCATTCCTTCCCACAATACAATAAAGACTCTTGCTCACCTTTTCCCCAATCCTACTGATCATAGTGCTTCTCCCATGTTTCCTCTCAACCCTCATTACACAGCATGCCCCCTATTCTTGGGAACTGTGAGTTATAAACTGTGTTTTCAATGACAACCATATCTGATCTGTTTGCCTCACCTCATCCTATTACAGCTAATAAATTAGCTTAGCAAGGTTGCAGGTTACAAGATCAATATATAAAAATCAATTGTGCTTTTATACATTAACAATGAACAATGCAAAAATGAAATTCACATGGGACTCATATGGAAATGCAGGAACCCAGAATAGCACAAAACAATCTTAGAAAAGAAAAACAAAATTAGACAACTTGCATATCATGGTTTCAAAAATTATTACAAAGCTAAAAGAAGCAAAACTACGTGGCCCTGGAAAAAGCATAGGGATATAGATCAATGGATTAGAATGGAGCATCCAGAAAAAAAAATCCATATATTTGTGGGCAATTGATTTTGACAAGTGTGCCAAGCAAATTCAATCAGGGGAAAGAATAGTCTTTACAGCAAACAATGCTGGGGAGATTTGATATCTGCATGTAAAAGGAAAAAAAATGTATTTGGATCCCTACCTCATACCATAATCAAACACTAATTTAAAATAGATCAAAGACTAAATTAACAAGCATTAGAAAAAAATTGTGTAAATTGTCATGATCTTCTAACAGGCAATGGTTTCTTAGAACACTAAAAGCACAATCAAAAGAAAGAAAGAAGAAAAAATAGATTAAGTAGGACTTCACAAAAATGTAAAACTTTTTGTTTCAAAGGGCACTATCAGGAAAGTGAAACGACAATTCATAGAAGAAAATATTTGCAAATCCTCTACCTGATGGGGGTCTAGTATCTAAAATATATACAGAACACTCACAATATAGCAACAAAAAGCAAATAACTCATTTTAGAAATGGGCAAAAAATATGAATTAGCCATCCTGCCAAAGAAGATATTCAAATGATAAATAAGCACTAAAAACATGATCAACATCATTCATATTTAGGGAAATGCAAATTAAAACCATATTGAGAGGCCATGTCACACCCACTATAATGGTTATAATAAAAAGACAAATAGGGGTGTCTGGGTGGCTCAGTTGATTAAGCGTTTGCCTTCAGCTCAGGTCATGATCCCAGGGTCCTGCTCAGCAGGGAGTCTGCATCACCTCTCCCTCTGCCCCACTCTCTCTCTGACTTGTGCTATTTCTCTCTCAAATAAATAAATAAAATCAAAAGAAAGAAGAAAGAAAAAGAAAGAAAGAAAGAAAGAAAGAAAGAAAGAAGAAAGAAAAAGAAAGAAAGAAAGAAAGAAAGAAAGAAAGAAAGAAAGAAAGAAAGAAAGAAAGAAAGAAAGAAAGAAAGAAAAGAAAGAACGAACATGTTGCTGAGAGGAGTGTGGAGATATTGGAACCCTCATATATTTCTGATGGGAATTTTTTTTTTATTTTTTACTTTAATTCCAGTATAGGTAACAGTGTTAACAGTATTGTATTAGTTTATACTACACTATATATAGTATACCTGAAACTAATAGTGATTCTATACATTAGTAATGTGTGTATATACACACATTACACACACACACACACACCGTGATTCAAGAATTTTATACATTACTCAGTATTCACCCTAAGTGTACTGTTAACCCCCTTCACCTATTTTATGCATCCCTCACCCACCTCCACTCTGGCAACAATCAGTTTGTTCTCTATACTTAAGAGTCTTTTTTTTTGGTTTGTCTCTTTTTCATTTGTTCATTTGTTTCTCAAATTCCACAGATGAGTGAAGTCATATGCTATGTTTCTTTCTCTGACTTATTTCACTTAGCATTATGTTTTCTAGATCCAATCATGTTGCAAATAACAAGATTTCATTCTTTTTTATGGCTTAGTAATATTTCTTTGTGTATATATGCCACGTCGGCTTTATCCATTCATCTGTTGATGGGTGCTTGGTCTGCTTTCATAACATGGCTATTATAAATAATGCTGCAATAAACACAGGGGTGTGTATTTCTTTTTGAATTAATGTCTCCACATTTTGGGGGTAAATGCTGAGTAGAATCACTGGATCATGTGGTAATTCTATTTTTTCTTTTTGAGGTATCTCCATATGTTTTCCACAGTTGCTGCACCAGTTTGTATTCCCATCAACAGTGTATGAGGATTCCGTCCTTCTCCACATCTGCAACACTTGTTTTTTTTGTGCTTTTTGAGTCTAGCCATTCTGACAAGTGTGCGGTGATATCTCTTTATGGCTTTGATTTGCATTTCCCTAGTGATGTTCAGCATCTTTCCATGTGTTTGTTGGCTTTCTGCATGTCATCTTTGGAGAAATGTCTGTGCATGTCTTGTGCCCATTTTTTAATTGTATTATTTGATTTTTTGGTGCTCATTTATAGAAGTTCTTTATGTATCTTCAATACTAACCCTTTGTTGGATATGTCACTTGCAAATATCCTCCCATTCAGTAGGTTGTCTTTTTAGTTTTGTTGATTGTTTCTTTTGCTATGCACAATCATTTTATTTTGATGTGGTCCCAGTTTATTTTTACTTCTGTTTCCCTTGCCTCAGGAAACATATCTAGAAAAATGTTGCTGTGTCCAATGTCAGAGAAATTACTGCCTGTGCTCTCTTCTAGGATTTTTATGGTTTCAGGTCTCACATCTAGGTCTCTAATCCATGCTGAGTCTTGTATGTATGTATGTATGAGGCTCCACCCCTAGCATGGAGCCTTAATGCAGGGCTTGAACTTATGACCCTGAGACCATGTCATCTGCAAATAGTGAAAGTTTTATTTCTTCCTTACCAATTTAGATGTCTTTTTAAAATTTTTGTTGTCTGACCTCTGTGGCTAGGACTTCCAGTGCTATATTGAATAAAAGTGGTGAGAGTGGACATCTTTGTCTTGTTCCTGATCTTAGGAGAAAAGGTCTCAGTTTTTTACCATTGAGTATGATGTTAGCTATGAGTTTTTCATAGATAGCCTTTATTATTTTGAAGTATGTTCCCTCTAAATCTGCTATATTGATGGGTTTGATCATGAATTGATGTTGTGCTTTGTCAAATTCGTTTTCTGCATTTATAGAAATGATCATATAGTTTTTATCCTTTCTCTGTTGCTGTGATGTATCATCACAAAATGTTTTGTGATGATCACAACATGATTTGTGAATATTGAGCCACACTTGCATCCTGGAAATAAATATCACTTGATTATGATGAATGATTTTTTTTTTTTTTATGTACTGTGGGACTTGGTTTGCTAACATTTTGTTGAGGATGTTTGCATCTGTGTTCATCAGGATATTGGCTTGTAGTTCTTGCTCTCTTTCTCTGTAGCATCTGGTTTGGGTATCAAGATAATGCTGGCCTTACAGAATGAATTTTGAAGCTTTCCTTCATCTCCTATTTTTTGGAATAGTTTGAGAAAAATTGGTATTAACTCTTCTTTAAATGCTTGGTAGAATTTGCCTGTGAAGCCATCTTGGGAGTTCTTGATACTGATTCAATTTCATTGCTGGTAATTGATCTCTTCAAATATTCTATTTCTTCCTGATTCAGTTTTGGAGGTGATATGTTTCTAAGAACTTAATCATTTCTTCTAGGTTTTCCAATTTTTTAGCATATAACTTGTCATAATTTCATAATATCTATTTTGTTTATTTCTGCTCCAATCTTTATTATTTCCTTCATTCTACTGGTTTGGGGTTTTGCCTGTACTTTTTTTTCTAGCTCCTTTAGGCTTGAGTTTAGGTTGTTTGAGATTTTTCTTACTTCTTGAGGTAGGCCTGTATTACTATAAACTTCCCTCTGAGAATTGCTTTTGCTGCATTCCACAGATTTTGCATTGTTGTGTTTTCCTTTTCATTTGTCTCCAGGTATTTTTTAAAAATTTCTCTTTATTAGTTGACCTATTCATTGTTAAATAGCATGTTACTTCACCTCCATGTGCTTGTGGTCTTTCCAGATTTTTTCTTATGATTGAGGTCTAGTCTCATAGAGGTCAGAAAAGATGTATGGTAGGACTTCAATCTTTTTTCATTTGTTGAGACTTGTTTTGGGGTCTCATATGTGATCTATTCTGAAAATGTTCCATGTGCACTTGAAAAGAATGTGTATTCTTTTGGGATAGCTGTTTTCAGATAGAATGTTCTAAGTATACCTGTTAGATTCATCTGGTCCAATGTGTCATTCAAAGCCATTGTTTCCTTATTGATTTTCTGTTTGCATGATCTATCCGTTGGTGTAGGTGGGGTGTTAAAATTCCTTACTATTGTTGTATTACTATGGATTACTTTCTTTAGGTTTGTTTTTATCTGCTTTATGTATTTGGGTGCTTTCATATTGGGTTTATAAATATTTACAATTCATATATCTTCTTGTTGGATCATTCCTTTAATAATTATATGTTGTCCTTCTTTGTTTCTTGTTACAGTCTTTATTTTAAAGTCTATTTTGTCTGATATAATATTGCTACCCCAGATTTCTTTTCACTTCCATCTGCATGATAAATTCTTTTTCATCTCTTCACTTTCAATCTGCTTGTGTCTTCAGGTCTGGAATGAATCTCTTGTAGGTAGCATATAAATGGTCTTGCTTTTTTATCTATTTCATTAGTCTATGTCTTTTGATTGGAGAGTTTAGTCCATTTACATTCAAAGTAATGATTGATAGGTATGTACTTATTGCTATTTTGTTATTTGTTTTATGGTTGTTTCTGTAATTCTTCTCTGTTCCTTTCTTCTCTTGCTCACCAGTTTGCTGGCTTTCTTCAGTGATATACTGGATTCTTTTATTTTTTGCATATCTGGCACTATTTTTTGATATTTGGTTACCATTAAGTTTGTATTATAATATCTTATGCATATAGCAATCTTTGTTAAGTTAATGGTCACTTAAATTTGAACCCATTCTTTACTCCTTTCCCCTCTCCCTTGTTTTTATAATGTCATACTTTATATCTTTTCATTTTGTGAATCCCTTGACTGATTTTTTAAAAAGATTTTAATTATTTGAGAAAGAGAGAGAGTGAGCAAGCAGGGGGAGTAGCAGAGAGAGGACAAGCACACTGCCTGCTGACTGTGGAACCTGATGCAGAGCCCAATCCCAGAACCCCAAGATCATGACCAGAGTCAAAACTGAGTCAGATATTTAACCCACTGAATCATCCTGGTACCCCTTCCTTGACTGGTTTTATAGATATACTTACTTTTACTGCTTTTATGCTTCCTACTTTTATTGTTCCTGCTTATGGTCTTTCTTTTCCATTCAAAGAATCTCCTTTAACATGTTTTATATGACTAGTTGAGTGGTCATGAGTTCCTTTAACTTTTGTTTGTGCGGGCAACCCTTTATATCTCCTTCTATTCTGAATGATAGCCTTGCTGAATAATCTTAGCTGCAGGGTTCTTTTTCTTTCAGCCCTTGGGATTTATCATGCCACTTTTTTTCTGCCTGCAAGTTTCTGCTGAAAAATCAGCTGATAGCCTTAGGGGTTTTCCTTGTATGTAACTGTTTTCTCTTGCTGCTTTAAAAATTCTTTATCACTACTTTTTGCTTTACTTTTTACTTTAATTACTATATGTCTTGGTGTGGACCTCCTTGTGTTGATTTTCTTGGGGGAGGGGGGGTCCCTGTGCCTGTGGGTATGGATTTTTATTTCCTTCCACAGATTTGAGAAATTGTCAACTATTATTTATGGGCTCCAGCCAAAGGTGTATTTCAGGGAGCACATCCACAAAAGAACGTGCAGGTGAGGTGGGCAGTGTTAGCAAGGTTTGTGCAGATCTGCTGTGGGAGGCAACCTGGAGCTGAGGCCTGGCTGGAGGGAGCATGTCCACAGGAGATCATGAGGGCAGGGTGTGCTGTAGCAAGTCACGGTAGAGCACTGGTGCTGGGCTGGTTCCCACAAATATACATGTATCTAGGTGAGGCACCAGGAAAAGGAGATGGTGCCCACCAGTTCTTTTGTTCTTAGAGAAGTCTCCCAACAGTCTCTGCCTTCTCTAGGATATGCACTGAAATTAGTAAACAAATCTCTGATATATCAGGCATTTTTCAAGCTGCTGTTTCTAGGCTATATCTCCATGGGGTTGTTTGTTGTGTTGTCTCTTTAAAAGGAGGGACTTGGTTTCCTCTCACACTCTTAGCTCTCCCAGAGCTGAGCCCACTGATTTTTAATTTTCCAAGGGGTAAGCCCCACTGAGTGTAAGAATTTATAAAATAATGCCTCTCTGACTTTTCAAAGCCATATGTTATAGGCATTTGTCTTCCCCAGGAGGGCTCCATGGTGTGAGAGTGTGTTTCTCTCCCTTCTCCATCCTCAAGTCACCCTTCTCTCCCAGAGATAGTCTCATGGGTCCCTTTAGGTGCCAACTGCACCTCTGCCCTTCTTACCCTCTTCAATGCAGCCTATTTTCTACATTTAGCTATGGAGAGCCTGTTATGTTTGTCTTTGGGTCATTTTCTGGGTTCTTTACACTGATGTGAGCATTATCTAGTTGTATCTTCCATCTTCCCTGGAAGTTTTCTAAAGGGATTTTAAATGGTGTAGCCACTTTAAAATACAGTCTGCCAGTTTCTCAAATAGTTAAACATACAGTTTCCATATGACTCAGCATTTCCACTCCTAGGTAAATACTCCAGAGAATTTAACAGTCTAGTATTAAAGTTACATTGGATTTGGAATATGAATGAGGGAACTTCAACCTTTTTTTTTTTTAAGATTTGGGAAAATTCAACTGACATAAAAACTGTGCTTTATGGTTAGGTAAAACTCAGTGGTAAATATGGTCCTGATGATTTTTCCAAGGGTAACTGCAAGAAAAGCATTCAACAAAATTCAAAATCCATTTATGATAAAAACTCACGGTGAACTAGGAATACAAGGGAACTCCCTCAATCTGATAAAAGGATTTCTAACTCTGTTTGTGGAATATTTAAAGCAGTTTGCAAAAGATTGGTAACAAAGGTAAATTGCTCACTCTCACTAGTGAGTTTAGTAAAGTTGCCAAATACAGCCAAATACAGTGTCAATATGCAATCAATTGCATTATATATTATCAGCAAGAAAATAAAAAAACAATTTTTAAGCAATGTCATTTATAATAGCATCAAAAAGCATGAAATACTTAGGAATAAGTTCAACAAAAGTTGTGTAACTCTCTTACATTGGAAATTACAAAACACTGTTCAGAGATATTAAAGAAAATGTAAAGAAAGAGATATATCACAATAAAGAATTAGAAAATTCAGTTGTTAAGATGTCCATTCTCTTCAAATAGATCTATAGATCCAACACAACAACAATTCAGCTGTCTTTTTTAAAATATAAATTAGTGAGCTGACTATAAACTTAAATGGAAAAGCAAAGGACTTAAATTGCTAAAAACAATACTACAAAAGAATAAAATTGGAAAATTCACACCATCTGACCTTAAGGCTCTCTAAAAACTATAACACTTGAGACAGTATTATATTGACATAACAATGGACAAATGGATTAAAGGAACAGAATAAAGAGTTCAGCATGACTCATATTACATGGTCAATTGAGTTTTAACAAAGGCAATTCAATTGGGGAAAAAAAAAATCTTTTCAAAAAATGATACTGGATCAAGTCAATACCCAAGTGGAAAAAACTAGATGTCAATACAGTCTTCTTCAGTATAAAAATACAATAAGGGATGGAAAACAGATCTCATGTACAAGCTAAAACTAAAAAAGAAAAAAAAAATCCTTGTATTACAAAATAACAAACCTGACTAGCAACTATTTCTTATGTTGGACAGAAAGCATGAACCATAAAAGAAAAATGGGAAAAAAATGGACTTCTTTAAAATTAAAAAAGATCTGCTCTTCAAAAGACACTGTAAGGAAAATGAAAAGCCAATCCATAGACTAGAAGTAAATATTTGCAATATATCTACAAAGATCTTGTATTCAAAATATATAAAGTATCCCTGCAACTCTATAATAAGTAGCAATCCAATAAAGAATATATGGGTAAAATATTTTAATAGACCTTTCATCAAAGAATACATGCAAATATCAAATAATTACATCAAAAGGTGCTTAACATAATTAGAATGAAAGAAATGAAAATTAAAATGGAGACAAAATTCTAGCCATTTACACTGGTTAAAATTATAAAGGCTGATAACCCCAAGTGTTGAGAAATATGTAAAGTAATTATAAGTCTAATACATTAATGGTGGAAATGTTTTGGAAAATATTTTGGCAGTTTCTTATAAGATTAAACATATACTTCCTAAATGATGCCACAATTCCACCTCTAGGTACTTATCCAAGAAAAATGGAACATATGTTCATTAAAAAGATATATATGCAAATGTTTATAGCAGCTTTATTTAAAAAGCAAAAACTAGAAACAACCCAGATATTCATCAACAAACTACAGTGTATTCATATAGAATACTATTCAGCAACAAAAGAGAACGTTTTATAGGTGTGCACAATTATATGTGTAAATCTCAAAGTATGCTAAGTGAAAGAAGCCAGACAAAAAATAGTACATATATTATGGTCATTCATCTAAATCTGTACAGTGATTAAAAGCAGATTTCTAAAAAAAAAAAAAAAGCAGAGTTCTGAGGAAATTTCCCTGAGGAGGGAATGAGAGGTGGGGATTGAATGGAAAAAGACACAACAGGTTATGGGAATGTTTTATATTTTGGAGTAATGGGCGTTCTTTACATTTTGATCATGATCCTAGTTACATGGGTGTATGTACTTGTTGGATTTCATTGAACAATGGACTGAAATCTCTGCACTTTACTGTACATACATTATAATAAAGTTAATGAATGAGATACTCTACACCTACTCAAAGGCTAAAATCAAGCAGATCGACAACAGTAAGTTTTGATGAGGATGTGATGTTAAACAGCTGTTAATGGAGAGAGTACATTGGTGGCGGGAGTGTAAAATGACACAATCACTTTGTAAAACTGTCAATTTCTTACAAAGTTAAACATATTCTTTTCCCATAACCCAGGTATTCCACTCCTAAGTATTTTCTCTGGCCACAGAAAGAGTTGCACATGAATATCCACAGCAGCATTAAACATAATGAAACATAAACATAATGAAACATAGCCACAAACTGAAACAACTCAAAAGTCATTCAACACATGATGGAATAAATAAAAGCTATATATCCATCCAACGGAATACTGCTCAGCAATATAAAGGAACAAACTGATAAATATAACAACATAAATGGCTCTCCACATGGAGCAAAAGAAGCCTGACACACAAAAATTATATACTGTGTTTTGTCAATTATACAAAGTTCAAGAATAAGCACTACTGGGGTGCCTGGGTGGCTCAGTTGGTTAAGCATCTCCCTTTGGCTTAGCTCATGATCCCAGGATCCTGGGATCAAGCCTTGCGTTGGGCCTCTTGGTTAACTTCCCCTCCCCCTGCTCACACATGCTCTCTCTTTCTCTCTCTCTCAAATAAATAAGTAAAATCTTTTTTTTTTTTTTTCATTTTTTAAAGAAGAACTACTACTAACTCTATGGTGCTGCAAATAAGAGCAATAGTTACCTTTGTGATGATGATTCACTGGCAGAGGCACAAGAGAATCTTCTGAAGGGATAGTAATGCTCTGCATCTTGACAGGGGTTTAAGATCTGTCCATTTTAGAGTAAGTATATTATACTTCAACTTTAAAAAGAAAAACAAAAAAACAAAATCTCAGCCATGAACCTTTCTGATCCTGTTCAGTCTCTTCCATAGCCCAATCTTAAGGCAGCACATAAAACAATACCTAAAATAAAAGGGAAAAGATACATGTACTTGGCTGGGAAGACTTATTAACATAAATATCACCTCTTATACAAATAATACTAAGTTGAATACATTGTCAATTAAAATCTCAATAGAGTTTTATTATGGCTATTTCGTTTTGATTTGGAACTGAAGGAAAATGCCTCCCCCCTCCTCAAAATAAAGGAAAATAGAAAAAGAAAACCAATGGAGACTTTAAGAAACATCAAGCAGATCATAAAATCTTTATAATCAAAATACATTAGCATAGAAACTGACAAAGATCGGTGCTACCAACCAGAATATATTTTCCATTCTCCCTTATAGTTAGGGGTGGCCATGCTTTTGAACTCTGGCTTATGAGATGAGCATGGAAATGCAGCTTGTCACCTCCAAGCTTGACCCATAAAATTCTCACGTGCTTGGTTTCCATGTACTTTTCCATTTGTGGCTTACAAGAATAGTGATAACTACCCAGGCTTGGGAGCCTCATGAAGATGGAGAGGCCACAAGATGCAAGAAGTCTAGGTCTTTGAATCACTGGTTGGAAGAGGCAACCTAGGAGAGTCCCACCTAGAAACACCCTCAATGGACAGTTTTTACAAAAAGAAAATAATCTTTTCTAACGTCAAATCACTGATATTGGGGCAAGATTTATGTGTTATAGCAATTAGTGATGAAGATACAAATTCAACTCAGAATCAAGGGTAGAGTATACAGTTAATTTTGGCTGTTTAACTGTCTGGCCATTAAGGAGAAATAATGTTAGACCCTTATATGACGCATAGTAATGAATTACAGGTAAAGAGCTGTTTTCTCAAAATAGAACATGTCTTGTGATAGCTCTTGGTAGATACATATACAAACAATGGTTAACTTCTAAGCAAGATTGGAAACTCTGAAGCTCTTTTAAGTGTGGTCATTTAAAATCAATATAAGCATATTTAAACTGTGATGTTACAAGAACTGGAGACCAGGTCATATTTTATGGCACTGCAACTTCTTCCTCTTTGCCCAGATCACTCACTCTGGGGGAGGTTAGTTGCCTTATTGTGGGCGGCCCTATAAAGAAGCCCACCTGGTCGGGAACTGAAGCCTTCCGCCCACAGCCATTCATAGGTATGGACAGGAGCAGGCAATAGATACTCTTCTTTACTCACTTTCCATACATTAGTTCATTTAATTCTTATCCTCTTTGAAGTGGGCTTTATGACCTTCATGTTATAGGTAAGAAAACTGGGTCACAGAAAATTTATTAAACTTTGTTAAGGTCACACCACCCAGTGATGGCGCTGGGCTGAGAATAGAGGATGTTGCCTCTTGAATGTAGGCTCTTAATTACACACGTTGCTAGGTGGGAGCAGAGGGCCGGATAGCTGGAGGGCAAAGGGAGAGGACTATAATTGTATTTTTTTAATTGGCTTATCTTACACAAAGAGACGATTGTCTTAATTATAACTAATTCACTGCAGTCCCTAATTTTGTTAATATTTCCTTCATTCAACAAATATTTAATGAGCATCTACTCTAGGCCAGGCAGTACACTAGATGCAGCGGTAAACAGCAGCGAGGATGTGGCCTGGATCGACTCAAAACATTGACAGTAGTAAGAGATGGAGATCCTCTTTCATCACCAACTTTCCTCAGTTCCTCATAATAAACCTTTTCACCCAGCTAGGGTAAAACAGCATAGGTGGACCTAGCGTTACCTGCATAGACTCAAGTGACCCCAAAATCTAATCCAAAAGGGAGTAAAACCAAGAAGCAAATAATTTTTGATTTGTAAGTCTTTTTGAGATTTCTAAGGCCCAGTACGCGATCACAGCTTGGGCCACAGCAGAAAAGAGAAGTCCTATATATCCTCTGATCCAGGATTTAAGTGATTTGTTTTTCTACACAGAAACTAAATCCATAAATGCACAAATCCGTGCCAATTCCCCTTGGATGGAGCCCTCCTGCAGTGTTATTTGTCAGGGTCAGAGATTGGTCAGAGAGACTTTTCAGAACCACTTTTCAAACTACTTTATACATTGAAGGCAATTATATTAACAAAGTATTCGTCGAAAGACTGTCTCAGAATACCAAGTGCTGACTTTGTGAAAACCCTCTCAATAGGATCCCTTTGTGGAAGCCAAAATATGCCAAGTAAGGGAGCATTTGGTTACTACAGACTCACAGGAACAAACTGTGCTGGTATTCATTCCTATTTCATAAACTACCTTAAAAATAGCATAGGATAACATCTTAGGGAGTTTTGTCTATGGAAAGTACATGAAGGCAAAATAAGGTCACTAAGCGCCTCTCGACAGGAGCAGACAAGAGAGAAACAAGATGCTGACGCCTACTGGGCAGGGCCTTTCCTGTGTTCAGTTTTGTGATTCTGGAGTATCTTGCAAAAAAACCAACAAAAAGGGATGCCCGGTGGCTCAGTGGTTGAACATCTGCCTTTGGCTCAGGTCGTGATCACAGGGTCCTGGGATCGAGGCCCACATGGGTCTCCCCACAGGGAGCCTGCTTCTCCCTGTCCCTGTGTCTCTGCCTCTCTCTCTCTCTCTCTCTCTCTCTCTCTCTCTCTCGTGTGTGTCTCTCATGAATAAAATCTTTAAACAACAACAAAAAAGAAGACCTAGAACTTTCCTCTGAAGCAGCACCTAGCACAATGAATAGTATTCATGAATGAATCACTTTCCAACTCCATCTCCTACGATTTACCCTCTTTCTCCTTAAAATCCAGTCATGCTGGCTTTTTGCCTTTCTTGTTCCTATCTCAGGGCCTTGGTGCTTGCAGACTTCTCCACCAGGAATCTGTCCTGGGTTTTCCCAGGAGGCTTCCCTGGGAAAGGGAGGCTTCACATATTTCATGTTTTAAAGATTCCTTCCCTGGCTACCTTCTCCAAAGGAACCCCATCCTCCGGACTCATCAGATTCTCTCCCTTTTCTTTGTTGTATTTCCTGTAGCAGGTGCCACTCTCCAGTATCCTCCCCTTCACTTATTTTTCACTAGCGCCTAGCACCGTGCCCAGCACGTAATAGGCACTCAACTAACATGTGTTAAATGGTTGAGAGAGGATGAGAGAACACAAACCCAGGAAGACTGCCAACTCCCATTCCAGCTCAAGTTAGACACTCCCGTTGGGTTTTCCTCAAAAAATCCACCAAAACCCCTAGTAGAGATTCAGAAATCTTCCTTTTTTTAGATGGTTTATTAGGTGACCAAGTCAGGCTGGGTAATTCCATTTGACAATCATAAGGCCAACAGCAGCTTTTTGCCACCAGAGTTTATTTCCTGCCCAATCTGGGTCAAGGATCAAAAACCAGAAGAAAAGGTGAGAGAGGCCCACTCATTAAGTCAACAGTGCTGGTTGTATTTCTATGGTGTCTCTCGTTCATTCATGCTGTGGACAAGCCACTGAGATATTTCATTGCTTTGGTCTCTTCTTCTCTGGAGGACTCACATGGCTAGTAGGAGGATTCAGGACATCACGTTGCTATAATACCCACAAAGCGCCACGGAAATTTATCAAAAACATCATTAAAATGCAAGTTCCTTCTCGCCTTGCTTTTCTTTTCCTTTCTAAGCCAGGGTCCAGGATTTCATCTCCTCCCTCCCACGAATTACAGAAAGTCACTACCATTGGGTAACTGCAAGCTGAATGGGCCTTTCAGGTACGTGCCTGTTTTGCAAAGTCCTGCTCTCCACTCTCTTGGCAGAGTCTGAAGACCCAGATGCTCCGCTGATCAACACGGTGGTGACAGTGGCTCTGACAGTCTTCTTCCTTTAGTGTCATTGTTGTGGGAATCATCAGGCCACACCGGGGAGGCCAACTGAATTCCACACATTCACACTGCAATTATACACACCCTCCTGATGACTTTGCTCTTATTATTTTTATCATTTGGGGAATCATCCAAGTCTTTTACAAAAATATTTTAAGTATATCTGCTGATGCACACGCCCCCAGAGATTTTTCTTTTCTCTCTGCTCTCTGCCACCTCCGCATCATTTTGCTTATTTATCAAAACAAGGGGGGTTATGTGCCAAAAGGTTTACAGTGTGCTAAAGCTCTGATAACCTCTGTGTGGCTGCTCATGGTAGCTGCATGGAGACAGGGCCTCCACCTCCCCCCACGTGGAACTGTCAACACAGATGCAAAGAAAATTTAGGCTACCAAAAGCTGATGGGGAGGGCTGGAGTCTGTGCTTCCTGGACAGGTCATGGAGTTGCAGCAACAACCACATCACCACCCTGCAGAAGGAAAAGGGTGGGGTCATCTATCTGTTGGTTTGTGCCCAGATCTGGTGTCCTGGATGCTGAACGCCTACTCTGGTCTTTAGCACATACACTTAGAGCTCTTCGTTTCTCAAACCTGCCACATGCCTTTCCTGATTTAGGGCTGTCAACTAAGTTTATTCTGTTTGCCTAGAACTCTGTTCCCTCAAATCTTTAAAAACTCAATTCCTGGTCATCCTTTGGTGTAGATGAAAAACAATTTTCTTGGGCAGAAGTCTCCCCAGTCGTCTGGAGCCGATCAATAGGTTAGTCAGGAAGTGTTGGTTGCAAGCAACAGAATACAAGAATTTAACAACAAGAATTCATTTTTCCTCATCGAACAGGAGCTCTATAGGCATTTAGTTCTGGATGGACTCCTAGGGTCAAAGTTACATTCGAATGCTGAGTGGGCTTTCTGCCATTTTTTCTGAATTTTCCCTCATAGTCACAAGATACCTACCCACAGCTCCAAGCATCATGTCCTTATACATCAATGTCTAAAGTAAGAAAGAAGAGAAGGGTTTTCTCCTCAAATGCTTCTCTTTTTATCAGGACAGAAAATATTTCCTAAAAGTGCACCTACGCCAACAAACTTCCATTCAGATAACATTGGGTAGAATTTATTCATGTGCCCGTACTCTATATGGTGATGGTGGGGGATAGGGGGTGGCAGTTTCAACTTCTAAAGTAGGAGAATTTTGTTGGCAAAGGAGGACTATGGAGTAGTCAACAATATCCCCGCAGCAGTCTTCCATCTCTATGTTTTCATAGCACTCTGCACCTTTCCTTACCTCATAACAATTGTTATTATGTAATTACCCCTCTGAAACAAACCCTATGAGAGTAAGAATCTTACTTATCTATCATCATACTCCCATTTCCCAGCATAATACAGTCTCCAGGTTCAGTTACATAATATGTGGGGCTCCTTACAGAATGATAAGCAGGGCTTCTTGTTTAAAAAGTAGGACAAATGTACAAACTATACTATTAAAGAATTAAATATTAAAATATAAAGTATTTTTCTTCTATGTTCTCTTGACTGGTCGTGGTGGTTTTTTTTTTTTTTTTTTGCTACTTAATCTTGTTCAAAATTTTAATTTTAATTTATCACCATGATCTATACCACTCATTTTTATAGTGTATGTTGCCAGGTTCAAATGCAAATATACTTACATTAACTCATATATGGAATCATCAAAATTACAGTTTGTACTTCATAACTCGCACATGCAGATGATATTTTTACCATCCGAGAAGTGCTCCACACAACTAAGTCAACTATTTTAATTCACTTTTTTATATATGCACATTCTATCAACACTGTCTACCCGCAGCTTACTAATGAGTACGGACGGCTGAAAGGAAAAGGAATTGTCTTTCCCTTTCTATATCATCATTTTCAGCAAAACAAAGCTAAGAAAGAATATGATAAGGTTCCTTGATAGTCCTTTTATTAGATACCAATATTCATCTCAGTTTGTAGCAAGTTCCAATTTGGATGGAAAGTGTGGCCTTTGGGGGCTATCACTACCCCTCCATACTTAGTCTTCAGTGTAACATGATTTTCTTCTACTTGTTTGAGTCTCACTGAATTCCCACCCATCATGGGTTCCTGGAACCTTTGTCCTCATCGTGACCATCACAAATGCTATGCGGGAGTGGGACAGCAAAGAACAAGGTATACATACTGAGAATAAGATACACATGTGTGTGTATCTCCTCTGCTCATGATCCATTCTCCCATCAGACTTTCACTTAAAAATCATATGCTCAACCATAAAATTATTAAGAACTTCAAGATGGTGACAGCAAAGCATTAAAGCAAGCAGAGAGTCATTTTGAGCATGGGACTCTCTATGACCACACAGGTCACATGTCCATGAAGCTAGTCTATCTGGCTCATCTAGGTGCTCAATAAATAATGCATGAATGAGTGAGTGAGTGAGTGAGTGAGTGAGTGAGTGAGTGCATCTCTTTGACCTGTTTTCTGATCATTTCCATAGGTTTCTGACAATTCCTCTGAATGAGATCCTCAGGCTCTTAAAGCCTTTCCCTGGTCATTGTACTAAGTTCTGATGGAAGGCATGTGAGGCTCTTGGTAGCTCAAGCATGTAGGGACATCCCAAAGGAAGGGTGAAATGTTAGGTGTTGAAAGAATAAGATGTGCCTGCTGTATAACAATTCTCAGAATAGATGCATTATTCCAGTTTTCACATTCTCCTAGAAGCTTGTTGGCTTGACCACTTCAAAAGATTATGAAACTCTAAGTCAGAATGTATAATTTAATATCAAAAAGAAATATAACCTTGATATCAAAAAAGACGATTCCTCTATTTAAAAACTTCCAACTATATAAAGTCCTTGCAAAATTAAGTTCTTACGTTGGCATTCAAACCAGTTACAATATTGCCCCAATTCATCCTAGTGAGCTTACTTCCCACCAGTTTCAATGCAGCAATCCATCTTAAGTACCCACTGCCCCACTAAATATTACTCATGCTGCCTGGATATTTGAACTTCCTCCATCTCCCGTGCCACAGGTTCTCCATGAAATTGCTATGGACTCTCTGCACCTACCTATGATCTATATCAGCAGTGCCTCACTTTGGCCTTCCCTATTCTACTGAGAACACTTAACATACATGTTCATTTTTTAAAATAAATAGGTTAGATTACTATCTTTTCCCAGGGTTTGAATTGGATACCTACCTGTATATCTCCTTGTGAAAGGTTTTTTTTTCTTTTCTCAGTATCTACAGTTCTGCATTAACCTTTCAAAAGAATCTTTTATTCTTTCTGCTTTCTGTGCAAAAACAAACAAACAAACAAACAAACAAACAACAACAAAAAAAAAAAAACTCCCTACTGTGAACTGCCAAGCCTCACCCCTGAAAGTATGACTCTCACAAGAAATTCTTTGGCTTCAACCTGTTTGAGAACTAATAAACTCTCCAGATTTGAAAGGGAATAATTTCTTTCCACAAAAAAACAAAACAAAACCAAAAAACTGTTTAACCCACTGAAGGATATTAAATGGTAGTTTAAATTTCTAGGCATGTGTGCAAAAGCTATACTTCGCTGTTTTCCAAATACTGAATTTTACTTCACACCACAGTGTTTACAATATACTCCTAATCTAATTTAAAAACGACTCCCTTGACTTTAAACTTCTTGGAAGAGTTGCTTCCAGTCACAATTTCCACTCCACATTCTTCACCTACTACAATATGCTATAGCCTGCTCCACCCACAAAAACTTCTACTGTGATCTCTGTAGATCCTTCTCCATTCTTTTTCATCAGCTATCAACACAACTGCCCACTTCATCCTTCATGAAATACCTCCTTTTCTTGTTTTCCATGATATCACTTTCCTACTTTTCTCTCACTGAGCTGCTCCTTTTCAGACATCTCTGCTGACTATTCCTTTACTTTCCATCCTCTAAATATTGGAGTGGGCTAGGGCTACATCCCAAACCCCCTTGGATCTCACCCAATCTAATGGTTCAAATTACATCTATAAGATGATAAAAGCCAAATCAAACCTCTAGGTTTGTCTTGGTCTTGAAATGTAACTCTGTGGACTTATATATCCAATGGCCTACTTGAATCTTCACTTACATTTCTCAGAAATAACATGGCCAGAACAACTCAACCCCAAAACCCCTCCCCGATCTGATTTTCCCACAGCTTTACCAAAAGGCACCTCCAACCATCTAGTTTCTCCAACCAAAAGTCTACAACTTAAATTTAAGGCCTTTCTCTCCTTCATCTTCTACATCCAGTCTATGCGGCAGCCCTGTCCTCTCTCTCTTTAAATCATATCCAGAACCACCTACTTCTCTGCTTCTCTCCTAAACCACATTCCCTGTGTAAGTCACAATCACCTCTCACCTGAACTTACAGCAATGCTTTCTTGAACCACCTTCCTGCCTCCCTTGTATACCTTTCTCTCTTATGAGATATTCTCCATATTTCCTTTTAAAAATGTATGATCTTAAAAAAAAAAAAAAAAAAATGTATGATCTTGAGGCAGCCCCGGTGGTGCAGCGGTTTAGCGCCGCCTGCAGCCTGGGGTGTGATCCTGGAGACCCAGGATGGAGTCCCATATCGGGCTTCCTGCATGGAGGCTGCTTCTCCCTCTGCCTGTGTCTCTGCCTCTCTCTTCGCTCTCTCTGAATGAATAAATAAACAAATCTTTTTAAAAAAAGTATGATCTTTTAAAATGTACATCAATACATGATCTTTTAAAAATGTGTATCAGATCCAGTCACCCTCTATCCTAATGGTAACTGAAAACCCCTGGATGGCTTTCAATCACATTTATTTTTATTTTTTAAAGATCTTTATTTATTCATGAGAGACACAGAGAGGGGGAGAGAGAGGCAGAGACACAGGCAGAGGAAGAAGCAGGCTCCATGCAGGGAGCCCAACATGGGACTCAATCCTGGATCTCCAGGACCAGGCCCTTGGCCGAAGGCGGCGCTAAACCATGGAGCCACCCAGTCTGCCCCCTCAATCACATTTAGGATAAAACCTGAACTCCTAGCCCCAGTTGGCAAAACCCTCCATGATTTGCTTCCTCTCATCTCTGACTACTCTCCCCTCATCCACCCCATTCCAATCATAGAAATATTCCTCAAACACACTGAGATTATTCTAGTCCAAGAGCCTTTATGCCAGTTTTTCCTTCTGCTTGGCATATCCTCCCAATTGTTCTTTGCATAACTGCATGTTTCTTGTCATTTAGCTTGAGTTCTCCTCCTTCAGGGGAACTTTCCTGACCATTTAATCTACAGTAGCCCCTGCCTACTAATCTTTCCATCCCATCACTCTGCCACTTATCCTATCCCATTTTTTCCTTCCTCCTTTCCTTTCTTTCTCTCCCTTCTTTACTCATTTCTGTACTTCCACCCAAAACTTGTTGCAGAGTATAAACTCCATATGAGCAGAGTCCTTGTATGTCTTGATTACCACTACCTAGATAGCCCTTAAACTGTCCAGAGGACATAGCAGAAACACAGGGTTAATACATTTGTGTCCCTTTACACCCATGTGCACGCGCACGCGCACACACACACACTCTCTCTCTCTCTCTCTCTCTACTGGACTAACAGGATATACATGAGTCATGATTCAGCTATTACAGAGCAGATAAGTTAAGATAAGGCTTCAGAACTCAGGGCTGTAGAAACCAACCTGATGGGCAACCTCTCTGAGCCATCTAAGTCTAAGACAAATCCAGCAAGGGAAGGGAACATGTGATCATAGACTCCAAGAATGCAGTAGGCAGACATAGGGGCTGCCTTCCAACAAAAGCAGAAGTCATCATACTAGGGGCATTCTATACTAGGGAGAGAGGGAGAAGCAGGGTGGTAAGGAAGTGTCTGAATCTCACCTCAACACCACTCCACCCTGACCTGAAACTAGGTCATGTCATGTATTAAAGTCAACAGCTCTGACCATTATCAATCTGCTTTTCATTTTTTCATTCTCCTCTTATTTGAAACTTTAATAGAGTAGCATAAAAGAAGAGAGATTTATTCCCAGTCAAGCAATGACTGGAAAGAATTCAGAAATACCAAGAGTCAAGCAGGTAGGCAATATCAGAAAACACAAAAGCAGGAAAAATGATGTAAGAAAATATATTCAATATAGATTTCTTATAGATTTCTTTTCAACACTTTGAACCCATTAAATCTTGGGTCTTTTAAATTGTTCTCTTAGAACAGTATTTGAGGAGCATCGATCAGTTCTCCTCTTCAACTCCTGAAGCAGATAAGCACATCGCTCCTATTAAAAGAATCATTTTAGATATAGATTAAAGTCTTTCAGAAAATATGAGGTTAAGTCTCAGATAAGCTCTTCCTTTATTCCAATAGCTCAGGGGATATTTTCTGAAATGTTTTACTTATACTGTCTTATCAGATGCTCCAGGAAAAAAAGAGAGAGACCAGTTTTAAACAGTATTAAATATTTGAAAACTAAGTAAGCTTGCCAGTTTCTCATAATTTTTAAGTTGATAAAGAGTAAATAAGGACACTACTGAATATGAAAACTATTATTTTCTGAAGTTTTATTTTTTTATAAAATGCAAACACTCTAACCTTATACTTGTATTTTCCTCATAAATTCATTGACTTAAAATATGCTTCTAGAAAAGGGCAGCATTTTAGCAAAATGACCAATAACAAAAAAGAAGTGAGGCACCTGGCTGGCTTAGTTAATGTAGCATGCACCTCTTGATCTTGGAGTAGTGAGTTCAAGCCCCACATTGGGTGTAGAGATTTCTTAAAAATAAAATATTAAAAAGAATAATGATAAAAAAGAAGCATATTTATGGACATACTTGTACATTTCCATTCTTTTTAATTTGAGTCATTAAAATAAACACCTAAATATAAGAAGCAATGGTCAGTTTTTTAATAAAGAATACAAAGGAGGGGATCCCTGGGTGGCGCCATGGTTTGGCGCCTGCCTTTGGCCCAGGGCGCGATCCTGGAGACCCGGGATTGAATCCCACATCGGGCTCCCGGTGCATGGAGCCTGCTTCTCCTTCTGCCTGTGTCTCTGCCTCTCTTTCTCTCTCTCTGTGACTATCATAAATAAATTAAAAAAAAAAAGAATACAAAGGAATTCCAATAAATGATAGTGAACATCTAGTTTGACAAAAGCGAAACCTTTTAGTATCTATTCACTGTGTTATACTATTTTTCTCTTTCACTCTATCTGTATTTCTGTCATCTCTAAATAGATAATTATACCT